>NW_028186449.1:484896-511796 GCF_003343005.1 Rhea americana
AATCTGAAATCTAAAGAATATCTGGCCATATTTACAAAGATATTCTTGTATGGATGAATGCAGATAACTGCTTTTCAGAAGTTCCTTGGCGTCTTATTCTCGCTCCTTTTAATGGAAAGAAAGCAGCTAGCCTCCTGCAGTACTTCTGAATTCCCAGAAGATAGTGGCCTGCATTATTAGGCACCAAATACCTTTGAAAATCAGGCCCAGGATCACCAGAAACGATCTCTCAGTTTGCTAACTCCAATTAATATTTCTTTTGTAGAAAAAATAGTTCAGAGTGCAAAGTCTTATCAACTTAAGGTTTTTCCCGTGTAGACAGCAGATGAAAGATCATTTTATTTACCAGAGGGAACAAATTTAACATGCTATTTTTGTGCATTTTTAAAAATTTTACTTCATCTGAACTGTGGTCAAAAAATAAGACAGAAGTTATCACAGAAAACATGTCCATCACTATTTTCTGACTTATATGTATAAAGTCAGGCTCTTAGTCTGACTAAGAGCCTGAATAAAGATACGAGGAGCAGATGAAAAAAAATAGGATAGCTATTATAAAAATAGCAAACTCAGAATAAATGTTGCAAATGATCATCTCAAGCCATGAGGAGATTTATTCAGGGAATAGCTACCAAGGCCAACACGGCTGCGCCCTTAGGCCAAGGAAGTTCAGCCTTTGGGGTGTTGCAGAAAGCGGAACAAGCAGCATTTTGAGCCCAGATGTGCATTGACCAAGTCCATAGGCAATGCCAAACCCAGCACAGTTTCTAAGCTCCTGGTCTTTCCCACCACGTGGCTTCTACCCTGCACCCAGTGGCCAGCAAAGGGCTGAAACTCAGATTTTATGATGTGAGCAGGAGGGGCAGAGCTCACATTTTTAGTAAAAACTTGCTGTGACAGGTGACCTATAACACAACGAGGAGGACACACTGGTTCGAGGTCTTCCACATCCTGCACGCTGACTTGCYCCACAGTACAAGTGAGTAAAGGGTGGTTTGGAGGGAAGGGACSTGCTCTTTGCTCCGGTCACCGAATGCCAGGCTGCAAATAGCCCTATCCACTGCCTGAGCCTTCCAACGCCCAAGTATGTATCCAYGGGCTGGAGCCTCCCAGTCCTCGATTTTTGTCCTGTATCTTGCATTATTTTTTTAAAGGGACAGTGTGGAAAGAAGTCGATATTCTGCTTGAAGGCCCRAAAGGCTGTAAAGAGCTAGTCTCATCACCATATCACGCCCTGATTTCGCTCAGTCTTAAAATCTGCTTTTATAACATTTTTCTGTTAAACTGTTTTTCCCCTTTATTAACTTTGCTCCATTCTGGGAAAAAAAAGATGACTTGCTCTCTTGACTTTAGTAAGTTATTGCTCTGACTTAGCACAAGCTGTTTTGCCCCCTATAAAAAAAGGTTTCCATTAATGTAACATGATTTGTTCATGCACAGTCTGTAATATATACAGGCATGTTGAATTTTAGGCCARTTTTCACTGTTAGCTTCAAGATGGACTCTGTTTTTGGTAAACACATTTTTTTCAGTAATTTATTCTTAGTAATATCTTTTTATGGCACAGAAAAGAAAATCAGTTAAGTGAAAATCAACGGACGTACTATTTGTAAAAATGTATTGTTGTAATGTATTGCTCTTAAGAAACAATTTCCAACRACAAAACACTATTCCCTAAGTCAGTTATAGATAGACAACTTCCTGGACTCCTTCCAAGAAACACGCAGACATGCACCAACATATCASAGTGTAATTACTTTTGTTATGTATTCCAATTAATCTGAAAACAACYGAGACAGTAAAGATCTCATCCTGCTAATTTTTACTGACATAAAACTCAATATTATTTCTAGAATTGGTTGCCCTCTGTTTACCGGATTGAACTGCAGACTAATCAGGCATTGCTCTTCTAGAAATAGTTTCTGAGCATGGTAATTTGCCATCTTCTGATGTTTTCTGTTTTATTTGTCAACATACAAGTACAAAAGGTAAATATTTTAATTCACATCAATATTTTAAACTTATGYCTGTTTTAGAACAAATGACTTAACYGAAAAATCTCCTAAAATAAMATTTTTATTAATGTTGTATCAAAAATACATAATCCTTTTTTTTGAAYCCAAGTTCGACTCTTGATATTCTCAAGGTGTCTTGTTGTTTGACCACAGCCATTTTCCAGTAAGCATAAGCAATACWTTTTAGGTGAAAAAGTTTTTGAAAACGAACGTGTCTTCACCTTTGACGTTGCTTYGAGGAGGAAAGGATATACTGTATTTGCAGGCATGTGACTATTTGTGACTGTCGTTCTGTATTATCAACTAATTTAGACATCCTTCTTTSTCTTAAAATGTAATGATTTGTCCATCTCTATTATTTGTTTGAACACTTGTTTCCCTCTTTTCAATTTTTTTTAATAGAGATTCATTTTTGCATATCTAGCTTTCTCCATAAAGGGAAAAGCATTGGATTGAATCTTAAAATGTTCTAAGATGTTAAAAACAGCGGACGACTAGCTTTGCTCTGGTTAATCAAATACTATTATGTAGCACACGTTAAAAAACCTTTAGCTTTCACAAAGGAGTGGGAAGTTAAAAGGAAGCGATTCTATCACAGCTTCCCAGACAAGCAGCCCGTTTTGTGAATGGACTGAAGAGATTTCCACAGCAGAAGCTGGGCTGTGGGATTTGAAGCCCTGTAAGTGCCTTGCTGSGTAGCAGTGTCCCTTGCTCAGCCTTGGGGGCCCCGGGTGCCAGAAGGGGCTTATTTTTTGCTTCCTATAGTTCCTTCCTTGGACAACAAGTTGTATTTGTAGGTTAATTAAAGAGATCAAGCCATGTAGTAGGTGAACTCCCATGAATACGGAGTCCAGCGTTTCCTTCCTACTCCAGTTACTATATTGGTCCCTATCTTGAGTTGCCAGGGGGACAGTTCTTGTTATTTTTTTAACTGTGGATCTTTAATCTGTGGATTAAAGATTATTTCTTTAATTTATCAGAAAGATGTGCTGGGAATCAGGTGTCCCATTTTCTTTAAGACTTTGGGCAGACCACTGTGTGCTCTAACACCCATTTCTTGTGCATCTCTACTTTACATATTGGTGAACTTAAATTAATTTCTCACGTGATGACATTTTAGATGATTCTTAAGCGTTATCAAAGCAGAGGTGGCAAGTCAGAGACAGAATTAAGAGCTCCTGCACCCCTGTCTGCGTGAGGTGAGTGTGATGCTATATTGGACCATGAACGGTTCTCCCCATCAGGGTGGGTCAAGAGATGCAGGCTCGCATGAAGTTGAAGACCCTGCATGGTACATGACGGCCCTGATTCTGGATCTGGGCTCTTCCTGAACAACTAATCTGCACATAAAGGACCACGGAAGACAATGAGGTTTCACCATCTGGATCTGGGCTCTTCCTGAACAACTAATCTGCACATAAAGGACCACGGAAGACAATGAGGTTTCACCGTTGTGGCTAGTTTGCAGGAACAGGCTCAAGAACTCTTCCGCAGAGAGGGAAAAGATATTGCWCTCACCACCTCCTAATCTCACAGTTTCCCAAACACTGAATTAATTATATTTTTAATCATCTCTTTCTCCAAATGGTTAAGTCTTCCCTTCYCCTGGCCTCTTTCTTCCCTCTTGACCTCTTCTTTGTTGGCACCATGCTCCTCCGTTCAGTGCTTAATTACTGCACTGCACTTTGCACACTACTTTTTGTTTTGTTATTTTCTAGTAATGCAAATAATCCTCTTCCTTTGAAAGTGTTTATATTCTGTGATCTTGTCTCCCCTGAGCCTTCTCTTTGGCAGACTGCTGAAACTGAGTTTGTTCTGTCTAACCTAACTCACTAGACACCTTTTAATATTTTTTCAGTGTGTGTGCTTTCTGAAGTTTCACTGCACTTTCAAACCGTGGGGAATAGACAGGGTCCGAACTGGGGTCACAGCGCACTTACCCATCTAAAGTTTTCTGTAGCCCATGTTACCTTTATAAAATAGTAGCATACAATCAGTCCTGAACTTTTCTCCAACTCTTAACATGAAGCAAACTGTAAAGGAAAAAGAATATCCATTAACCGATCAACAATTTGTCAGTTCAAAACCTGTGTCCAATCTAAAATCAATACGGCTATGATTCATCAGGCATTCTGAGACTGGAATATTAAGAGTTGTTTGGGCTGAACTTATCTAAACTCTCCTGGCTGAATACATTGAYTCTAATGTAGTTATTCACGGCTTACATTGGCATGAAAGCTGATTTTAGGCCTTTGGCTTTCCTACGTAAATCTRTTCTTCCAGATCTAAGGTAGGTGAAAAGTCTTGTGATCAGCTGTAGTGAGGCTACATTAGGAAACACAGCAGTGCTGCAAATACTGCAGCTCCCTCACGTCCTGCGTCCTTCTCAGCAAGGAATTGTGCAATAATTTACAGAATGACTTATTTGAAGAAGATAYGGATGAACAGTGATAGGAAAATTTATAGTGGTTTCTGATGCACAAAGGCACTGTCAGCAAGTGCTAGTGTCTCAGCTGGTTTTCCTCCATCATCTTGACTGTATTATTTATTTTCAGATGGTTTAATCAGTGCCATGTGGGCTGAAGGCTCCGTGTACCTGGCGCTCATGTAGGAGTAGAATTACAGATTTTAAGAGCCTTGTGGCAGGGATTACCATTATGTGCCTTGTGCACTACTGGACGTATTATCTGGTTTTATTAGAAATTATTTGTTAACGGCAGATATCTTGAATCATTCGACTTTTTAAATCCCTCTTGGTCCAAGATATCTCGTATTTACTRGTCACGCCTTCAAAGGAAAGAATAGAACCTATGTAGAAAGATAACATCACATTATTTAGGGAAAAACAAAAAGTAAATTTAAAGTAATCATTCTGGAATCCTTGTTGATCTCAGGATACTTTTGCTGCAACACCTTCTCTTTTTATTTTTATATAGTAAGTGATAATTGCACCCCTTGGGTACCCCTTGGTTAATGCCTAAAACATATCTAAAGTTGTTTTCATTTTGCTATGAAAAACTGTTTKAAAAGAGAGGCTACAAGCACTTTAATATCAGGAACATAAAAGGAGCCATGAATAAACTGCTATCATTTTAAGAGGCTAAGTGGTGCTGAGTTTTATTAAATAGTGAAGATAATTGGATTGGACTGGTGTCCAAAATACCATAGCCCCATTTTATTGAATTAAAAAACAAAGGAAAAAATACAAAAATTGTGAGTTTTATGCATTTAGAAATCTCGTACAGCACACATCGTAATTCTGGTCTTGGTAGCACACAAAAGATCTATCCTATGCTGTAGAAAAGGAAGCATTACGGAATTTCCCCCAAACTCACCAGTGCAAATAATGCTTAATGACTTCAACTGGACTAGAATTTCTCCCTAAGAAAGTTACTTTCTCCTGTGGTTACCGTAAACRAAGTCCAAACCAAGTAACATAATTAAAATTACTTTGTGCTTTGCTAGCATAATGTTACCATATTTAGGCTTTTCTAGACTTCCCCATARGAGATAAACAGTGGAGGCTGTCTAGTACTTGGACGAGGGACCACCTGGAAATCCCACAAACTGTAGCTATAATACAAGAAGTCACAGCAAGCCATGGACAAGCAGGAAGCCACAGAAAATAAACAAACTGAAAAACATCCTTTGGCCCCACCAAAAAAGCTGAGGGAAAAGGTGAAGGGAACACAGTGGGCAAATTCATGTCCATAAAACGGTCCTCTTCCAAGTGTGGATCTCATTTTGGAAACTTGCGCTACGGTCCAGACTGCCCATGAGTGTCCCRCGGGCCTCGTGCGATGGGCTGTATGGGGATGAACCGCGTTCACTGTGAAGCAGGTACTGTAAATTACAGGTAAMAAGGATCATCATAATTTTTTCTCTTCTAAAATGAAAAATGTTTGTAACTGAGCAGAACTGGAATTTTCTTCATATGCTCATCTAAATAAATTCAGATTTTCTGTGGAAAAATGTACGGTAGCTTTTCCCTATGTATGAGACCCCCATGGAACCCAAGAGAATAGGATTAAATTCCACAGCAGCAATCTTTAATTTCAAGACAATTTATTAAAACATCTTGCAATAATCTTCCTTCCCATCCTCCTCCAGCCCAGGAAGAATTGCATACAAGCAAAGTTAAAAATTAAATATATTTGTTGACATGACATTTGTTACTAATTTTCCACCATCCTTCTCTTTGAAGATAGCTTTTTGTTAAGATTTCTGTAAAGCCTGTCTGTGCTTAGTAAGCCTTGTCTTTCTGGTGTTCAGGAGACTACTTCAGGGTCACCAAACTGGGCAGCTCTGTCAAATCATATGTCAAATATTCATTATGGAAAAGTGCAGAAGTGCGGGTCCACAGGGCTGCGGAGGAGAAGCTCTACAAACCACTTCTCCAGGCTATCTGGTGACAAAAYACTTGTTCATGCTGCACACAAGAGTGGAACAGAGGTCCTTGAGCTTTTGCTTCATCAAGAAGATAAGTCCACGTGGAAGGAGGGTTTGCAGGGTTACCGGGGCAGCAGGCTGCACATGGCCCCGCGCAGGGACGCTGCCCCATGCTGCCCTGCAGTCCTGGCTCGGGGAGTGTTGTACCTGCAGATCCGCTGGGACACGGCACTCGCTGGGAGAAAGACGTCTCTTTCACAGCTGGCTTGTGCTGCTGAGGTTTTCTCTTTTCCTAGGAGATCCCAAACCATAATATTAAAAAAATCTTAAAAAAATAAAACAGAATTAAGATTTGAAATGTAATTCTGCAGCAAACATTAGTTTTTGGTGCACTGAATGACCAGGAAATTCTTGGATCCTTACAACTTATTTCTCACGCAAGTAGACAGAGCCTTCCATGTAACTGATTTCATCCTTTAACAGGTCGCTTGATGCAACAGGAAAACATCAGCCAAAATATACGTGGTCACAAACCTTGCGGATTCAGAGAACTGTGCTAACAATCTGCATCTGTGACACCACAGCCCCTTGTCTGTTCGCCAAGGAATTGTGTGTTTTGGGAACTAGTCCCATGCACAGAGCTCTAAGACTATGAAAGGAAGCAAAGCAGGTACTGCATGACAYGGGTACTGCACAGCCTTCTGAGAAGTGGGGAAAAAATGTAAAGAGAAAATACTATTTTGTATTCTGTGAATTCCAGTTCTTAAGRGCTGCTTGATAAAAACATGTGCTGTTATTGCCCTATAAAGAAGAAGGGAAATGGGCATTTGAAATAAATGAAATGAATAATAGTCTAGAATCTAATTGCTCTTATTTTCATGTAATTCAAATAAATAAAATTACCAGAGCAGTATGACAGGAAAAGGAATTCACTTTCAGTCTATGAATAACCTATGGCTTACTTGTTTCCCTGTTTGAGAAAAACAGGTGTTCAGAAGTTGAAACACAATTCACGTATGCATTTCATCCAGGGTGAGGCTGGCCAACTAAAGACAGCATAGTTCTCGAGCATAGGCAGGTAAAACTCTCACCAAAGAAGCATCTTTCCCCCCTACAGGGCACAGGACCCTCAGTAGAGCTGGAAAGTCAGCACACACTCYGAATCTGTATTAACAAAAAGTCCTGCTGTCCCCTAAAGCTTCCTGGAAAGGGTCATTGTGGTGGGTAGTCCCTGACTATGCGCTGTAAGYGTCTCCCCACAGAACTGGAAAAGCCAACAGTTGCAAGAGGTGTCTACAAGCACCAGGTTCCAACTGCTGGAGCAGTACTCCATGCTGGAGTTGCTGGATCTCTGCCTTGTTCTACAAAGGCAGAGGACAGTGCCTCCTACCTTAGCTAGTAGACTTCAGCAACAGGGAGCACTACTGTAWGCGGACACAGCAATTAAACTTGACATTGGCAATGCTACATAGCAGGGCTTCAAGATTGATAGTTCAAAAGTCAGGACAGTAAAAGTAATCACCGTTCAGACAAAAATACACATCAAAATGTATTACTTTGAAAAACTGAAGTGATTAATCTAAAGTCACAAGGACAGAAAAAAATAATGAAAACTGAGGGAAAAGTGGTAGTGTCACTAATATAGTAAATTCAGAGTTTCATAGAATCACAGGATAATTCAGGATGGAAGGGATCTCGGGAGGTTTCTAGTCCAACCTCCTGCCCAAAGCAGGGTCACCTCCAAGGTCAGACCACCTTGCTCAGGGCTTTATGCAGCTGAGTCTTGAAAACCTGCAAGAATGAAGACTGCACAACCTTCCTGGGCAATCTGCTCCATTGCCTGACTGTCCTCATGGGAAAAAAAGTGTTTCCTTACATTGAATGTGAACATCTCTTGTTTCAATTAGTGCCTACTGTCTCTCATCCTCCCACTATGCACCACTGAAGAGGCTGGCTCTGTCTTTTTGATAGTATCTCTATCTGCTAACAGGAAGGCTCCTGCAGGGGCCATTGAGAAATTGCCTTTTCTCAGGCTTAACAAGCTCTGGCCCCTCAGCCTCTCCCTCAGGCCAAATGTTCCAGCCTCTGAGCAGTTTGGTGGTCCTTTGCTGAACTTGCTCCAGCTTATCCATGTCTTTCTTATACTGGGAGACCCAAAACGGGAAACAGTAGCTAGACGTGGTCTAACAAATGCAGAGAAATGGGGGATAATCTCATCTCATGATCTCCTGGCTGTGCACCTGCTAATGCAGCCCAGGACACTGTGGGCCTTCCTCCCTGTCAGGGCTCACTACTGACCTATTCTCCACTCGCTGCCCCCAGGGCCTCCAGGGCCTTCTTGGCAAAGTCAATCCCCAGCTATGCGTCCCCAGGTAATGCTACTGCAGGGGGCTCTTCCTTCCTGGAGCAGCATGGTGCTTTCCTCCTTGAATTTCACAAAGTTCCTGTTGGTCCATTCCTCCAGCTTGTCTAGGTTCACTCACSTGGATGGTGGCCCTGCCCTCCCATGTATCAACTGGTCCCCTAAWTTTGGTTTCATTGTCAAATTCGATGAGAGTGCCCTTCATCACCTCCTCCAGTCATTAATAAAGATATTAAACAGGACACTTGTTACCAGGTAGAACCCATAACCACTATTCTCCAAGCTCRATGGCCTAATCAGTTTTTTACCCCTCTGGTTGCACATCTATCCAGACTGTAATGTCMGAACTTGAATATGAGAACACAGTGAGTGACAGTATCAAAAACCTTGCTAAAGTCAAGGTAAGTGACATTCATTGCTCTCTCCTCATCCACAAATCACAAAAGGCAAAGTCAGGTATACTTCACCCTTGGTAAATCCATGCTGACTGTTCCCAGTCATTTTTTTTTCTCCTTTATGTGCCCAGAAATGTGCCCCAAGAGGACTTACTCCATGATTTCCCCAGGGACCAACCTGAGGCTGACAGGCCTAGATTTCCTTGGACTGACCTTTTTGCTTTTTTGTAGGCTGCAACATTTAACTTTCCTCAGCTCTTAGGGACCCACAATGATTTCCATGATATTCCAAAGGCTGGCCTTGCAAGGACATCAGCCAGTTCTCTCAGCATGCTTGGATGCAGCTGATCTAGTCCCATGGACACGTGAGGAAAGCTCTTGCAAGTTACTCCTCATTTGACCGTCACACACTGCTGGTTTTTCTCCTTCTTGAACCCTGGAGACCTTGTCAGTGAAGACTAAGGCAAAGAAATCACTGAGTACCTCACACTTATCTGTGTCCACTGTCCCAGTTGACCGATCCCATTCAGCAACAGGCCCTCATTTTCCTTGTTTAGCCTTTTATCATTGAGGTAGTGCCTGAAGCTCTTCTTGTTGTCCTTGACATCCCTTGCAAGTCTCAATTCCAGCTGAGCTTTGGCTTTCCCGATATTATTGCTTGGGCAATGTTTCTAAGCTCCTCCTTTGTAGCCTGTCCCTGCTTTCCCTCCTGTATGCTGCCTTTTTGCATTGGAGCTGTGCCATGAGTTTCCTGCTTAGCCAAGCTGGTCTCCTCGTATGTCCACCTGTCTTCCTGGATATTAAGATGAACCATTCTTGTGCTTGGAGGATGCTGTCCTTAAAGGCTTGCCAGCTTTCCTGAGCTCCTTTGCCCTTTCAGAGCTGCCCCACAGGATCCTATCTGCCAGTTAAACCCTGAATAAGCCTTGGTCTGCTCACCTGGAACCCAGGGTCTGTGCTCTGTTGTGCTCCTTTCTCACTCCCCTTCAGATCTTGAATTCCACTGTTGTACAATCACTGTGGCCCAGGCTGCCATTGACTCTCACATCCCCAACCAGTTCTTCCTTGTCAATAAACAGCAGATCCTGGAAAGCACCACTGTGGATGGCCCACCCAGTACCTGAATCAAGAATTTATCATTTACTGCGTGGCAAAACACTAAAAATAGTGATTGAAGTGATAAAATACGAGGATGGTTTACAAGTTAGCATTCAATAAACCATTCTCTGTATTTCAAGCCATCTCTGAGTTTGACCACAAGCCTATTGTATATACATAAAAGAAAGAAAAAAAGAAATCTTTTTATTTTCTTTAAAAGAAACAGAGTGGAAGGAATGGACTAGAGAAACAGACCACTTTAAACTCTARCATATTGCACAACATTTACAGCTATTGGAAGGTCAGAAAGAACCCAGAAAGATCTATTTGTTGTTTTCTGGAATGTAAGAACAAACAAATCAGATCAAACCAATGCTCTGTCACATAATRCTGAATCTTACAGTGATGAAACAGGACGCCTAGCATTCGAGCATTTTAAAGAAGACAGGTTAAGGATGCTGTCTGGAACACCATCTGGTACCTCGGGCACCATGTCTTCTTCCAGTAGTTAGTAGTTTGGGACTGACAGCTGCAGCTTGCACCTAGGCCATTGTGCTAAATAGTCCTGATGATCCCATCCTTTACAAACTCATCTAATTTCTTTTGGAGTTAATTTRTAACTTTGGCATCCTCTAACAATAAATTACACAATCAAACTATGTGTTATTTGAGTAGTAAAACAACCTTTCAGTTGTTTTAAACGTACTGTCTAGTGATATCATTGGCTGCCCCCTAGTTCCTGTGTAATGAGAAACAAATGAACAAYAATTTCCTGTTCACCTTCTTTCTACCATACACGGTTCTCATAAGCCTCCATCAAAGCAGCTCACAGGCTTTTTCTTTTCTTCTGAAGTTTCCTCAGGATACATTTCATATGTCCATCTGTCTCTTATCCCTTTCCCATGTGTTTCACTCACAAGCAAGGATTTGAGGACTGTTTACAAGACAGTCCACAGATCTGGCAGACTCTTAAGCAAAATACAGTCTCTAGCCAAAGTCTGTATTTTGGAAAATAGGTTTCTTTAGTAAGTATAGTTTCATTTTTATGTTATTATCTCCATTTGCTAAATGTGGTTAGCTAGCATTTTGCAGCAGCTGTATTTCGTCAGCTGGAAAGAGAGGAGGGACACTGATGCTGCATTTGGAAATGGGACTGGGAGAAATGTCAGCACTGGCCTTCACCAAGATCACCACTAAGCTTTAAATATCCAGAGGGCTCTCTGCATCCCATGTCAAGGTGATTGCCCTGTGGAGGTCATCCCTGCAACTCAGGAATTCACATGGGAGGGTCTGGAGGAGGAAAAGAAAGTTTAGGGGTGAGAGGTAGCACAGGGATGCTGAAARGGAAGATCTCTCTGCTTCTACATCCCCCCCGCCCCACTTACCCCCGCTAACCTGGGCTTCAGAAAGCTCCTGGCATGTTTAACCCTAGGGCACAGCGCACRCTGGCATTTGCTGCTACGGGGCACCGTACCCAAGAGGTGCCACGCTCTCCGTCCTGACTGCCCYGGCCCTCAGGAGCTGGATCTGTGTCCTTGTGCCTCAGCCTTTGGCCTCAGCATGCAGCGTGGGGCAGGGAGCAGGGCCTTCACCATGCTGGGGTCACCCTGACTCCTCCTCTGAATCTGTTCTCCTGCAGAACATRTATCTGCCATAAAATACTATCCTTGAGCTGCGCCAGTGGAATTTTAGGGATTTTGCCTACCAGCCTTAGCTGCAGTACTCTTATAAATGAGTGCCAGGAAATTACTTCTTACTGTTGAACGTGGAGTTTCAGCACAGAACAGATGACATGGGACTTTTTGGATCTCAGGGAATGGCTTGCTTCAGGGGTAACTCTGATCATTCAGTTCAGATCCATATCAGAGTTACCCCTGAAGTAAGCCATTCCCTGAGAYGCAAAAAGTGTTAGTGGTCCTAGTTTGCTAACAAAAGGTAAGCTTACAAAATGAACACCTTCGCCTTACTCTCCTCCTCTCTCCTGCAAACGCAAGATCCACCAGCCAAAGACATTATTTTAAATACMGCTGGGACAGCCATGTCTTTTCTCTTCCTCATTTTTGCCAGTCAAGTTTGAAACAGAAAGGGGAAACAAAAAAGGATTATTGTTTCTTTTCTTGATGAAGTATGGCTTTAGTCTAACTTCTGGAAGATCTAGAGAAGTTTTCTCTTGTCCATTATATTTTATATCTAATGAACTTTTCTTTCAGTTATGAATTTGAGTTGTRAAATAATTTAATAAAGTAAGTTAACACCCATCTTTTCTCCGCCATGAGTAAAGCCTTCTGTCTTCTAGCAGCTCAGTTGCTATAACACCATGTAGATGTATAGTTTTTTTTTTCCTAATTATTTTCAGACCATKTTAAAAGGAATAGCCTGAAGGTACTSTTCAAAGCCAATGAGTATTTCCTCTGGCAGTAGTGTCAATATTTTGGAGACTTTTCACTTTCCTTTGGTTTAACTATTTAGCACATTTGTTTCATTTTGTTTAGTACCCTAGTGTGCTAGACTTTCTTCTCTTATCTATCCAGATTTCTCTGCTATTATCTGCAGACCTTGATATGTGTAAAGTTAAAGGGAGAAGAACGTAAAGGATTAGTTTTGCCAATGCAGACAACATAAAGGAGATAGTAGTGGCATTTACCTATGACTTTCTTCAGTACAATCTCTTACAGAGCATGCTGAAAATATGCAGGCAGGCAATCTGGGTAAGGTTTGTGAATGTTTYAGAAAATATTTCTGACTAGATCCTCCACTCATTTAAGCTGGCATTGGTGTGTAGAGTACACTTTAAAATGATTTCAATTATGTGCACCAAAGTCATGTTTATCTCAACTTTAAACAAAGTTTWAAGATGAGTGAAGATCACAAGCTCTTCTAGCCGAGGGTCCATTTATTTCTGCTCGAGCGATAGAAKTGTCAAAGCTGGTTAAAGCATGACACAGCCGTATGCTTTTCATTGCGCAAACTGAAGATATCACTTCAGAAACGCTTCCAGCGTATCTTCGGTAGCTCAGTCTGTTTGACACTTTAGGTAGAGATAATAGAGAAAAATTCCAGAAGTTTTCAGGAAAAAAAAAATCCCCCCCCTTTTTTTTCCAGGGGATTACAGTGGCAAAGATTAGGAATTCTCGGGAAAAGATTTAAAATAAACTTTTATGTGAAACACTAAATTACAAAGTTAATAGTGAAAGAATTTTTAGAGACATATTTAAAATGCATTTTGCATAGCCAGTGTTTCAGATGCCAATACTTTATTTCAGAATTTGTCTGTCTGTAGTTACAATTCCTGTTTTAATGAACACATTTTGTGCTTAGTTTTTAATATGATTGCATTTTAACTACACTRTAATGAATGCTTATAAGAATACCATGAATATTTTGAAACCTTTTCTCTATAAACATATGTTTCTTCCATATTTGTATTATAACTTAAGGTCTTTATTTATTTTGTGTTTCAGAACCCTATAGATTATCTTATTCTTCATGGTTCAAAAATACTGATGGTTTCTGTTTTCAAAATTTTTATTTTAGAGGCAGATCAATCAAATTTATCTAACTTATATACCTGAGTTTGTACATATTCATCTCTAATRCTAAGTTTATAAATCATTAATCAGAAGCAAAAAAGTACACATTTCTTTCATAAACTATCCAATTATGCTTACCTTATACTGTCCAAATTACATGTGCTACATTTTTGGTTCTTCAGGACATGCATAGCACTTAGTTTCAATTTTATTTGGTTTTAGATAGCAAATAACTATTAGAAATTTTATTTCTTTACTCTTCCATCTTTTAGGGGGAAGGGATTCTTCTCAAAACACACCCAGTCATTTTTCCATGTGTAATTGTAGATGGATCTCTGTCTCCRGAGAAATAGGAAAAGTTGTGGTGTTCTCCTTCATTGGCTATCTTGGTGGACATACTTATAGGACATTTTTATAGGACTTTTAGGAAATATGGGCATAATTTAATAGGAAACATTCAGTTTAGGATTTAGAATTTCAGCTAGACCTKTTAAAGAGTTTGAGAAAACTACGGTACTTCATCAAAGTGCTTGAAGATCTTATTTCCTAACGCACGAGGAAAAAGAAATCAATATTTTATTAAATAAGCTATTAAACATAACGGTTTAGATCATCTGACATGAGTTTTGAACAAAGGAGAGACCAAAAACAGATGCAGAGACGTCTTGCTTTATGTCCCCACGGAGGAGCTGGGCAAATTCCCACCTATGTGCCAGAAGGCTTCAATGTCAGCGGAGCGGCGGGGCCTGGGGATGAGGGAGGGGGGACGCGGCGTGGGTACCGGCTGCCGCCCCCACCTCTCTGCTCCCCACAGCGAACACCGAGGCAGGCAAGGGGCTCTGTGAGGAATATGGAGCCTGTGCATCTTCCCAGCAAGACGGATGACTGCCTCTGCATCTCTCCAAACCCCATTGAGCTTGTGCTTTAAATGCACTGTTTAACCCCAAATTAGTGCAGGCCTGTTGATTACAGAGTTAGCTCTCTCCCTCTTCCTCCCCCCCCAAAAGCAGCACAGATTATGGCTTTCTGCATTTCTAAACGCTTTATAATGCTGCAATTATAAACTTCTACTTTTATTTTTTTTTCTTTTCCTGCACTGAGCTGAGCTGTCATATATCCATTGTGAAGGACATGGAGGAAGATTTGTGTTTTTTAAATTTTTTTGTCTGCCATTTCTCACAGTCTTATCTCTGTGTTTGGAAATTCTTCAAGGTAGAAACTGCGAATTTACAATTTTCTGTTGTATRTTATTGGATTTGCAGTTTGGCAGCTCTTAAGAATCTATCTTCGATCAGCATGTTTGACGTTTTCCCAAATCCCTGTATTCAGACAATTTTGAGATATTATATAGCTGTATAGTGCATATTATATACTGAGTGTAAACATATATAATTTAGTCTTGAAAGCTTTTTCTGAGGTCACTTGCTTGAAAAAATTACAGTTGTGATAAATCTGTTAGATCTCCTGCTTTGCACTGCAGTGTTTCAGTGTTTCCTGCCCCGTGTCACAATTTTCCCTTTTATTGCGTATTAATTGGACCCTTTTAAACTTTATAAGTTAAGGGAAGCCTCGGGAGATTGCTCACTGGCCTTCTGCTAGAGGCARCTCTTGGTAATCCAACCAAAGTGATGGAACACGCTTTCCTGTGACTCGAAGTTGGCAGCTTGGTGAATACGCTGTCTTTCTGCTTAGCCTCTGCGCTGTTAGAGGATTAAGAAAGGTTTGAGAAATCAAATGTTTATTTGAATTGTCTCCATTACTCAGGGTGTTCTCCAAGCTTTATKTTTCCATGAGCTCTCTGAATCCCTCGTGCCCTACGCTACCTCTCGGCTGTTCCCTGCCTCCCCGGCAGCATGGTCCGTGGAACCGGGCAGACCCACTTTCGGCTTTTTGTTCATTCTTTCATCTGAAATTTCTCCTAAAGGCTTCCCTTCAGGAAGATTTTTCTTCTGCTGTTCTCAGCCATTGCTGCCTGGGAGCTGGCTGCAACACAGTACGGTCCCTACTTTAAGTTCAGACCAATGGTGTTGTCAACACGCACCTAACAACAAGCCAGTTCTGAGACTTGGAATTTGTCTTCCTTCCATTTGTGTTGGAAAAATTACAGCAAACTGTGACTGTGTGCCCTATTCATCATCTTCATGCCAGTCGTGATTTTATTGACCCTAGGCATCTCTTTTCCACATCAATGTGTCCTATCAATTCTATTTTCTCCATTCAGAAGGTGTTCCAGGCTTAGGACCATCTCCCTTGTACTTCTCCTACACTTTTACCTTTTCCACCATGTTTTCTGAAATGATGGGACCAGAACAGTCCACAATAAGATAGAGTTAGATGCATTACCATCTATGCAGTGGCATCATTTCATTTATATTCTAGGTTTTTTAATCTCTTTACTGATAATTTGATCAAGTTATGTGTCTTTCTCACTCACTGCTGTTGAACAGTGAACTGAGATCTTCATAGACCTATCAGCAGAGACTCTTAGTTCTCTTTTCTGAATGGTAATAGCCAATTTAAAACCCTTTAAATTATATACAGATAGTTAAGGTTGTTTCCCTCCATATTCATTACTTTACATTTATTGACACTGAATTTCATTTCCTATTTTACTGCCTACATACTCAGAGCAGGTTCATCGGACTAAACGTAGACAAACGGCATCTGAGCTAGTCACAGTGTGCTCCCTTTAGAGGCGGTGGAGAGAAAGAGGCRTTTTGAGAGTTGTGATTCATCAAATTCTGATGTGGATTATCTAAAACAGATCAGAGGAATCAGCCTTAAAAGTGCCTGTTTCTCTCCACTGAGTACAAAAGGAGCCTCTGGTGATTCCCAGTTTCTCTAACAGCTGTGCTGTAGATGTCCGAAGTTAGGTAAGATGAATCCCACGTGTTGTATACTGTGATACRTTTCTGTGACACTTTGCAGCCAGCTTCTGTTTACATTGCCCTAAACTATTTTGWATCATCAACAAACTCTGCCACGTGGCTATTCACTCTTCTGCACGTGATTTATGGGTAAATGGARCAGATAGCTCCATGCAGCTGCTGGTGGGACTCCACTGGAAATCTCCTTTTATTTTGAAAAACATTTTTTTTTATTTCTACCCTTTCTTTTTGCCTGGCTCTGAGAGCTGTGTTTACTTAAAAACCTTTAGGGAGAGATCTTGTCAAAACCTTTTTGGAAACAGAAGTATCCAGTGTCAGTAACACCACCACTATCTGTATTCTCACTGGCTCTTTCAAAGGAGTTTAATGGATTTGTGAGGCAAGATTTTCTCCCTACAGAAGTCATAGTAGTATTTTCCTATTGTATCACAATTATCTGTATGTCTCTTAGTTCTATGCTTTGTTACAAATTTCCCAGTTTACCTGGAATAAAGTCAGAATTCCTTCTCTGTAGATCTCTGGACCCTTTCTAATTTTCTTCTCCAAAAGTGGGATCACATTTACTTTTTCTTTCCCTTAGCACCTTTTAAATAGTAAATTGCCCACTACACTTAGCAGTTCTTTGACAGCCCTGGGAAAATATTACATGGTCCAGTCAGTTAATTACTACCTCTTCTATTGATCTGTTCTAAATCTRCTACTAGATTTGAGACATTCCCTCTATTTTCTTCTTACCAGGAAAGCCTGTGATATGGGCATCTCCCTGATATCCTCCTTAATGAATCCAAAGTCTATTTACCTTTTCTCTTTCTGAAAGCCCCACAGGCCTTATYGATTACCTGGCAAGCTTCCTGCTTCCAGTGCATTTGAGGAAGGTTTGGCTACCATTAGCCAGTTTTCATGCCTTCAGCCAGTTGTCCCTCAAAATGTTTTTCTGATCTGCATCCTATGGTTTTATTTTTAACTTACCAGAACTTATTCTTTACCAGCCTCCTAGCAGTTTGTCTTGTATGTTGTTTATATTGAACAAGTAGTTTTCTTTCTTTTTTGTGTAACAAAAGAACAATATTCTGTTTGCAATAGGTTGGATTAAGTGAACCAATGACCTATATTAGACACATATTCCTTCGTGATTATTATGGGAAAATGATAGTTCACCCATTTCTGCTCATAAATCTATACTTTCAATAACGAGAATAATTTCCATTAGTCAGAAATGGCTGAATATATGCAGCACATATATTTGTGCTCTGATAGTATTCCTTTCTATGCCTTTTTTTAGCCTGTTCTCTGTTCCATGAAAAAAGCACCTTCCATTTTTAAATTAATTGAGTTAATACTGTTTCACAAGAGAGGAACTTCCTCAGAGGAAGGTCAATAACATAATTAGCAAAATATAATTAAGAAAGTGGTGCTGAAGAAACAAGTTGCAGGCCAAATGCTTCCCTCAGTACCCTGGTGGAACCGTGGGGCTATAGATGACCTGCGTGTATCACTTCAATTAAAGACCAAAGTCTGCTTCTAGAGAGCAAGGTCCTGGGGGGTGGTGAGGCAGGGTCTGTCCATTGACTTAGCTTGCAGAAAAGCAAAATCAGAGCAGAATTTGGACAAGAAGTCTTTCAGGGCTGAATATAAGGCATTTGAAATTGAACACATATTACAATTCAGTTGTATAAGCATTTGATTTTTTAACAATTTTGTTTCACAGATGTGCACAAAGGCATAAATTATGYTCCACTTTGTTTCAAAAGTTAGTTTTTCATCATACATTCATTTGTAATATTCAATATTTTCAATTTGTGCTTTGATATTTATTTGCAGATAGGAGCCTGAAGCAACACATAGCCTATTAATACAGTGCACATTCTCAAATTTTTGATCTTAATGGACATGCTACTCTTTGTGATTTTTTTCACAGAGGTAATCACAAGTAATTTGGAGTAATAGCCATATTTGAAAGTTTAGACCTTTGTCTGTGACAGATAATAAAGGGAAAAAAATAACARTTCTCTAACAAATTACTGATGATGAATTGTCCTACCTAGATTAAYTATCATCACAGCAACAGAAGAATTGCCATAGTTTAGCAGACTACTAGTCTAATGAGTCCATTACCATTTCTTGCACAGTGGTCAGTACCATATGTTTCAATGAAAGGTTCAACAAATACTATGAAAAATATTCTGTAGCAACCCACCCACAGGAGTCGTTCTTCTTAACTTCTGCCAGTTAATGCCTGATTTATGCCCTCAAGCATGGCAACAAAAATCCCCAGTGGTCTTACATTTCTTCTCCCACAATGACTCCATTGAGTAACTGCAAGACTATAGACCAACATCTGGGTTCCACCTGTACACTGTGATTTTGTTTTGTTTTGTTTTTTAAAGAAGAGTTAATGGAATTCTAGGTATTTACTTGGTAGCTTTGGAAAATGAAAGCCTGTATTTGTCTTTAGAACAGATACTAGAAAAGCAGAACTAACTTCCCCATGCTGCTACATAAGGACAATTTAACCACAGCCTTAACAGAGCGAATGAGGTCTCCTCACTTTGACTTCTCAGACTGCAGCCCCTCTTCCCTCAACCCAGAGCACAATGGGTTTTAATAATATAGCTACGTTTTCACTGCTAACTGGATTAAGACCARAATTTTACAGGCGGGACCGTTATTTGACAATTGCTAAGCACTATTATCTTTCAGTCACTACTATGCTGAATCATTTCCATTAACTAGTCAAAATCTTCAGGGATTTTTTATTGCTCATGACCTTTTTTCCTGATGTGTTTCAATTTACAGCTTGATATTTAATACCAGTGAGAATGTTAACACTAACAAATTGGTAGTGTAAGCCACATCTTTAGGTGTCTGAATGTGCTAAGCATGGCTTTCCTGATGATCATTGACTAGCAGGTGATTCCAGATTTTATTTAGTGGCTTATGATTGCTTCTATAAATACATGTTTGGGCATGGGTTGAATTCATTTGGCAATGCTACTTAGGCATGGATGACTGATGGACCATTACGAGTCATTGACTACAGAGGAGGTTAATCAGACAAATGTTCTCATTAACCTGAATCTGATTCTCCTCTTTATTATTGAAAGCTACATTATTTCCGTTTTCACTGTGAAGTTAAGGAATGAGTTATCTTAATATAAAACATATTTATAAGCATAATTAGTGTGTGCGTGTGTGTGTATAGTTTCTATGAGAGCTTTGCAAAATAAGCTTTATATTCTGCAAAAGCATTTTATAGTGCTCTGCAATAAGAAAAAAACAGTACAAGTAAATGAACAGAATACTGCTCATTTCTAGTGCACAAAAACCCATGCATTTCAGAGACTTCTTTTTTTCAGCTGATAACCTTGATGACTCTTCTCCTTTTCCATATTTTTTGTTTCTTGTGTTGCTGATTTTTTTTATTCTGCTCATTTTTCTTCATTGTTTTATGTTGATATTTCATTGTTCTTTGGCTGTTTCCCTGATTAAAATACATGATTTCCCATTCCCTTTAGTGGTGGTCCTCATATTATTTTGTCTAGCCTCTTTATAACCTTAAATAATAACCTCACAGATGGCACACTTTTGTCTCCTAGTAGTATATTTATATTTTTCGAACAGGTCTGTTCATTGTAAGCTTTATTTCTCAGACCATTAGGTAAAGCCATATTTATTTATTTTATTTGGCAAACATGCTACACTAGTACTCTGTGGTGAGTAGCATGTAGATAGCAGGCCAATTCATTTCTTTAGTCATTCAAAAATGACATAGGTGTTTGTATAATTTAGAATTATTTACAGCAACAGGCTACACATATGTCTCCATTTGCATATGGGGAAGGAACAGGACCAAATCTGTCTAAGGTATCCTCTTTCTTTGCAGTCTCTGATGTCCCCCATAAGATTCATGTTATGGAGAGAGCCGGAAGCAGCAGGATCCAGCATATCCTACATGCATATGGGGAATTTGACCATTATCTAAATACTTTAGATCTTGTCTCTGCTGCTATCTGTCCCTGGAAGGTTATTAAGTGTCTAGTTACCTCTGTTTCTGCCAGGAAATTCTTTAATTTCTTGAATGATAGGTTATGAACATGACAGACAGCAGCTCATTGCTGTGAACAACCGGGCATTCTCAGATCTCCCCTAACCACAACTGTTTTGTCAATTAAATGAAGGTTCTAATTTCATCTCTGGTTAATGTTTCATAGCAAATACCTGTATGATCATGGGAGCAGACACTGGGATGAAGTCACCCTCCACTCCTACTCCAAGTGACTAGATTAGTGCTGGAACAGGTTGCCTAGAGAGGTTGTGGAGTCCCCTTCTCTGGAGATAATCAAACYTTGCCTTGATGCAATCCTGTCTAACATGTTCTAGGTGACCCTGCTTGACTAGGGAGGTTGGACTAGATGATCTCCAGAAGTCCCTTCCAACCTTACCAATTCTGTGATTAGAGAGTGACATTCTGGCTTGCTAGCCCAACAGACACTTAATCATTTCATAAAATCTGGAACAATTTCATCAGGAGAAACTGTGAGAGCTCTATCCAGTAACATTCTGGTGGCCACAACAAGATCTAGGTTAAAATTGCCTTGGGCAGAGAAGGGAATGGAGTCAAGGGCCCACAGACCCCAGTGGGCATCCTTGTTGCTACTAGACAGCAAAGAAAGCAAGAAGATAACTTCGGTGGCTTCCTGGGTCTCAGGGAGAAGCGGCTTTCATGCCCCAGCCCCTGAGTGCTGGCTACCTGAGGGGTTCCCCTTTCTTTCTGGTGATATTTTTGGCCCCATTCAGAGGCATGTAGATGTCTCCCTGTATTCAACAGGGAGCCTACGTGCATAACTCAGAGCCATGCGTTTCAGTGGGTGCCAAGGTTTTGGGTTCATCCCTTGTAACAGTCAGCCTAAGTTATTCTCTGGAGTTTTCCTTTGATTTTAGAGGAGACTAACAAGATTATGTTCTCAGCTAAGGTTCCTGAAGTTAGTGGGGTGAAGCCGGACAGAAGTGCCAAAGTTCAGACTCGCTGYTGCGATATCTAAAGCCTTCTGTGCACTGATCTTTTGATGGGGAAATTCTGGTTAGTGGAGTTTTACAGTTGACTCTAATGGCCCTAGAATTCATTTAAAGAATTTCATACAAAAGCTAATGCTGCTACTCTAGAAGCAGGTATTAACTGCCTTTGCTCTGATAATATTGAGGGATCAAAGCTATTCCTCCTATGTCTTGCTGTAATGAAAGAAGGATTTTAACTGTTCTTTAAAAGCAGTGAATCTTTCCAATTCTTTTTTCTCCTAAAAGCTCTCTCTATCAAATGTATTTCGATAGAGTTAAAATCATGTCCCTATTTTCTCACTAAATGCTCCTATTTATACGATAAAAAATTGGTGGGTTTGCAAGTATTGAAAGAAATTTCAAGGGGACAGATTTTTTTTTTCACGGAAGGGGATTTAAAATGAGGATTCGTGAATATCCCTTTCGTCCGGTATGGCTGCAAATCTTGCACAGATATTCATGGCACGATTTTATTCYGCGTCGCCCAGCTGGCAGCCAGCAGGCTGTTTCTGAGCAGCCCTTGCTCTCTTCCCTGGCAGGGAAGGARCACAGCCCTCTGAGCAGTAAGCGAGGGTCCAGCCCACCCCAGCCCCACAGTCAGGAAGGGTGACGATGTACCGGCAGTGGGTGATGGAGGTAGGGGAGGGAGCGGGTGCTTGCTGGGTGAGGCTGTTGCTGCAGTTAGAAAGTTGGGCTGCCTACAAGGGGTTGTGAAACCTGGGTCTATTCCACGAGACTGAGTTACTCTGAACTTTTTGTTTGGTTCATATTGAGGAAATTCAAGATTGTGGAATCCTTTCTGAGTTCATCACTGACATGCATATCACTAGCTATCTATTTTGCCTTTTGGTAGTTATTCATCTATTAATATTGACTCTATAAATGTCTTCAAAATGCGTATCACTATATTGTATGATGTATCTCAATAATAATCACCATGAAATAGAAAATATCTGTCTGAGGAAAGCTCTTGCAAGCCTTAGTCCTGGAGGTGCTACCTTAAGTTAAGCAAAAGAGTTATTCCACCACTGTCTGGCTATGTAGCACTGCTCAGCTCACTTCATCTGATCATTATTACTTCTTCTCTATAGTTTTCCTAACAGATGGATAAAAAGCATCCTAGCACCTGAGCAGGGCTACAATAGCTAGTCAGCTGCCACGGGATTAAATCAAACACTGCAAGGGCTACAGGGTGGTAGGTAGGATGGACCAGTCGAGATACTGATACAAATTGATATGCCTGACTGAAAGTCGCTAAAGCCCAAGAATTTACACAAAGATAAGTCATTGTTATACCTGAATGGAGGTTAGTTGCATTGCATCAGGTTTCTTTTATGTTACAGAGTAGCTGGACAAAGGGGAATCTTGCCACACCAACAGACAGCATCTAAGAGCCTGGAAAACCTCCTGTATAAAGAGAGATGGAGGGACCACAGCTGCTTAATTCAGAAAGCAGATAAAAAAGTAAGTGTATGAATAGAGTGGATATGGAGTGGCAGAGGCACAAAATAATACATGTTATAGAAAATCAAGGTCTCTCATTTATTCTTGTGCATAATACAAACATAAGGGAATATTAAATGAAAGTGAAAAGCAGCATATCCTGAGTGGTGTATTATTAATTTATGGTATGGACTGATGCATCAAAATGAAGGATTTAGAGAAACAAAAATAAGAAAATATCTTTGTGTAGAGAATGAGAAGATCCAGACCCTGTTTAACAGCCCTGTATGACAGAAGCTATGGGGACAAAATGCAGACCCCCCAATTATTTTATAGAAGGTTTCTTGTCACTTCAYTTGAGAGTGATCAAAACAAGAGTCTCAGAAGGCCAGATCATTTCTCTGGTCAGGTGCTACAAGCATGTACAGAYAGGTTTAGTCATGATTTTGCTAAAATATTCAGCACAGCTTGAACATATACATATATTTCCTTCTGAAATATGTTTGATATTATTTCAGTTTCACTCACTATGAACAACCCATTCTCAGCAACAGTTATTTTTCACAGCCTAAGCAATACGAAGGAAGCTGAATTTGGCTGGAAATTTAACTAACGGAAGGGGAGTGCATTCATTCTTGAGGTAACTCCACTGACCTCACTAGAGTTGCTCCAGAGTTCAGGTTAGCCTTGACCTGTTTTTCTGCAGTTCACAAGTCATGCTGCTGGAGAACTGCTTTTGCTTCTGCTGTTCCATCCATCTTTGTTCAAAGTAATAACAGGAGAACTAGAAAGGGTTCAGGAAAGGGTGACAAACATGACTGGAACAGAGGAAAACTCTCATATCAAGGAAGAGATAAGGTTGGAGTTGTTTCCCTTAGAAATGAGACAAATAAAAAAGGAGACATGAAAAAGGAGACAAAATAACGAGTAGTCTAGAAGGACTCGTTCATGCAGCCCTTGCAATTCCCTAAAGGACCTTTGGAGGTCCAAGACAATGCAGTCAAATTAACCTCATGATACCTGCCTCTCTCCCCTCCTGCTGACAGCAGTCTTGCTTTCTCCCTTGGGCTCCCTTTACATTTTAGGGTAAAAAAAGGCTGAAAACCATCAGCATAAAGAAGGCGGGGCAGGAGCAGCCGTTGTCCTATCCACAAAGATAGGGATGATCACAGTGGTCACAGAAAGTAGAGGGACACAAATTCCAAGCCAGTAGAAAAGGTTACTTTTCTACATGACACACAAACATCCAGCGGTAGTCATCTCCACGGAGCCGGGAAGTGCCTAACATCTAAAGAGACTGCACTTTGCCACCAGACTCTCCTGCACTGTAAGAGTTGCTAGCAAAGCTGGGTGCAGCCCTTCAGGGTAAGGAGGACAGAGGAGGAGCCTGCACAGCTGTTTCTCCATTGTGTGAGCCAAGCTCGGTGTCCCACAGGGTGATGGTGATCAGAGGGCTACTGCTCTCCCAGCCTGGTCCAGTAAATCTGTTCTTGGTTATTGCTAACAGCTATGTTTTCATGTTTTCAACAGCTTACAGTAATTGAGGCTAAGGAGGAATCYTAAGGTGGCACATGACACCACACCTGCTTAATGCAAGAAATCCCATAACATCCAACGTTGACAGGCTGTCCACTGTTAGGGTGGGATGGACTCGGCAGCTCCTGTGCTCTGTGGCTCCATATGGCTACCTTGACTCCCTCATTAATACCTTCTCTCTTGGTAGCTCCTCTTCTGAATCCAAAGAACAGCAATGCGTTGTCTGGAATAGAAGCTTTTGCAAATCATTTTGTTTTAGAGAGGGCTCGATGCKTTTTTTAGAGGTCCTCCTGTGCTATTCTGAACTTCTTCCTTTCTTCATTACACCTCTGGYCATCCATCCTGATGGCAGAGAAGGCCACCAGGTCTGACTGACATTATCCAGTCAGTTAGGGGCTACAGTAACGCTGAGGTCATCAAGGTTTGAAAGCCATGAGAGAAATAAACTAAAATTACATGGTATGTTTTGAACTAATCCAGCAGCTTGCTGCTTTCACAAAATGAACGTGTGGTCTCTGTATCCTGCCAATCCCACCTCCACCTTCACCTCTGGTGTTTGCCTTGGGCTCTGTTGAATGAATTTGACTCACTATGTGGGCAAAAAAACATGCCAAAAAAAAGGGAATAGTTGTCTGCTGGGAGGACAACCAGAACCAGTCACTGTTGGGTGCTACTTTTACCTGCAAGATACTCAACTTCATTTTTTTTCCCTGTTGCCTGAGGGAATTTAAAATAGCTGTCTTCTGTGATAAGCAGGCAGCTGATGAGGCAGGTGACAAGTTGCAGCTTTCCCAGGTGAATTTTGTCCACTTTCAGCATGCATCGCTCCCAAAAGAGCGCATACAACCCGGAGCAGACTGACTGTAGCCCAGGGGCTGGGGCACTCGACTGACAGAGGCCAAGGTTGAGCATCTGGGCCAGTGTTTCCACAGCATGCAGTAAGTTGCTTTAATTTGACTAAGTGATTTGGATAATTAATTCATTGATTAACAATCTCATGCCAAGTGGGCACTGCTTTCTTTCCAGGAACCATGTTGGGACCTACTCTTGCGTGGTTAGGAAAGGAGTACCCTGTTTCATACAGCAGGATTATAACGCTCTGCTGGAAAATAGGAAACCTTATGCAGGAGCAGGAGACCTGCATTTGGCTGCTTCACTGCTGAAGGAAAGCTTCCCTTCCCTGAATTGCCGCTCACTTACCAAGGAGGCAGGTGTTCCCTGCCAGAGGCTGTGGCAGGACGCGGCGTGCGTGTTTAACCAGCGGGCCATATGAAAAAAGGGATGAAAGCGGTTCAGAACAAGTACGTTTTATCACAGTTTAATTTCAGTGTGCATTTTTGATGGATTTCCCGGTGGTTGTTGCCCAGCCGTGACAGGAGGGATGGCGCGGGCCACCTCCAAGCCTTGTGCCGGGCAGGTAGCTCACCGGGTACGGAGATCTGCAGCCAGCCAGACCTCAGACAGCAGCATCCGGGRTGGGTGCTCTGGCTCTTGCCTTGCMGTAGAGCCRTCTCCCTCAGCRAGGGCTCCWGGGYGCAGCAGGGTAATGTGGAGAATGAGAAGGTCCGAAGGGCAGGTGCCACCTCGGCTCCAACCCGGGCACGGTGGCAGCAGCACACCTTCCTCGCTTGCCCCTCGCCTTCAGCGTGAGCTGGGAGGTCTGATTCTGTGGGGTTTCTCTTTTTAACTTCTTCTTCTTCTTCTTTTTTTTTTCTTAGAGAGTCTTTGAATTTCGTAAGTTTATCCTTGTCTTAATATGAAGGGATTTACATAGATAATTCCTGTTAACAGCTGCTAATGGCAATCTTATCCTTAAATCTCCTGTGTTTTGAAGTGTCATTTAGTTTTTCAAAGCAATCCCAAATTTATAAGCATGCAAAGGAAGGAAAACTACCAAACTAGCYCCTGTACTCCCTAGTTGAGGTTAATAGCTTTTAAAAACTATTTTTGCTTAAGTATGTAGTAAGGAGCCCTAGAYGCAGGGCTTTTTACCACGCTTATCACTTCAAACAAATACCAGCAACCTCCCAAAAAAAKAACAGCTTGTAGGTGAGTAAGGGACTCCCTGGTTTCCTTCTGCAGAGTCTTCGTTTTTGATACCAAAAGGCCCAGCTGCAAGGACTCCCCGGCCGCTTCAGCCTGGCTCTGGTGCTTGCAGGTGAGCTCCTTGCACAAACTGGGACATTTCC
>NW_028186449.1:511855-601009 GCF_003343005.1 Rhea americana
TTTTTCCCCATTCCTTTTACTGTGTTTTTTGCTATTTATTCTATTTTTTTCCTCATTTTTCTGATCCAGTCAGCGTCATTGCATTGGGCATGGTTTGTGCAGTCATTCGGTGGGATTTGGGGAAAGATGCCAGTTGTAAAGCGGGGGTTCGTGTGGTTTGTATCTGCCTCTGTGGCCGCTTCCCTTTGCGTGCCCCGAGGCCTTTGCGCATCCTAACTCTGTGTAGGTGACTCCCTCTGGGGAGCCCAGGCAGTCATAGGTACCCCAGATTATGTGTGTGTGGGGGAGGGTTGCATTTTGGGATGCTCATCTGAAAACCGAGTATGTATGTGGAAACAAATGATAGCAGGATAGAAGACTATGTAAAGGAATCGCATGATTCTGACATCCAGACGAAAATAGCTGGCTTGTGTATCCAAAGGCAAGCAAGAAGCATGTAAACTTTGTAGTGAATGAGTGGAGGAATGCTTATTTAGGCCCCAAATACCAAGGTGCCAGTTCTGGAAATTTTAGTATAGAGGAGGAAGTAAAATATCATTTGCAAAGTCAAGAGCAACGGTAATAGTGCCATGCAGCAACTGTGATRTTTTTTGAGGTAAACTTTCAAAATTTAGCCTTATCTATACATACATATCTTTTAAATCTATAATTAAGAATCTTCCATCCTAACCTCTAGCTCGTATCTATTAAGCTGTTGCCTTCCATGTTTGTTCTATTGCAATATAAAATAACTCGCTTTCAGACAGAGCAAAATTGTTTCAAGTGATCTTGAGTAGGAAAATGATAGAGAACATATCATAATSCTCTTCATATCGTGTAGGATTTTCCTAACTTGAAACACTCTTAAGCCACCCTTCAGAAAATGGATGCAAAGGTTAATGTGCAGAGATTTCTGGCAARTTATTTTTCTAATAGCATTAGAAAACTGTCCTGCATCGCTGGAACTGAGGAGCGACAGCTATTTAACACTCTTGTGAAACCAGCCCTTCTCAAGAAATGTGTCTGGCCAAAACAAAAGAATGAAGACAAGTGTAACAATATGTATTTGTATTGTATTAACATTCAAAGCGATTTGCCTTTTCAAGTCAACAGGCTTTTAATGATTTTGCACAGGAGAATGTTCCATGTAAAGAAGAAAAGGAGCAACTGATAGGTTAAATATAGAAAAAATAATTTAACGCAACTCACATAGCATGGCAGCGTAYTGCAATTTATAATAAAACTCGTGCTGCCTTAGTTGGGGAATTCTCTTTTCTTTATAACTATTCCAGACTGTGCAGTGCTCAGCTGAAAGACTAGCAACCGTTAGTTTTTAATAAAGTCCATTAAAAGCTTTATTTTGCAAGCCATTTTCAGGACATGCTGCATTTTACAATGACATATAGCCAAGYGGGCAGAATTAAAGCTGCTTAAACAATTTCCTTACTGCCTTTACGAATGCTCATCTGGGCACCTTTAAGACTACCTTCTCGCGGCTTCGAGGACTGTGAGAGCGCAATTGCTGAAGCRTGGGCAGGCTTGTGCCTGCTCACTATTAATAGTAGCAGGAAGGCCCTTAGCGTTGAGTATTTTCCTTGCTTACCCTGTGCAACCAAGAGCAGAAGCCGGGCTGCTGTCCCTAGCAGCGGGTTATTCTGGAAAGCGTCGATGGCTGGCAGCAGGTTTGCCTCTGGCGTGCAGGCAATTCTGAACTTCGTCAAAGCTGCTTGTCACTTGAGCTAAAGGGAAGAAGAAACGGGAGACGGGGGTGGCGGCTAAATTCACTGAGATACGTAGGCAAAAAGGGAGCACCCAAAATCAGAAGTGCAACAGATAAGTAGGTGAATATAGAAAAAACCCAATTTTGTTGCTGCCTTGCTCCTGCTCACCCCGTCCTTCGGAAAGGCAGTGAAACCCCATCCTGCACCTTTAAATGAACAGCCAAGTGGTATGTGACCTGTGGGCTTTGAGTCACACCAAGAGGAATTGCTCTCCTAATCCATCAGACAGGTAAATTGTATTGCATTTAGCCACTAAAAGGTGGTTATTGGAGGAAACAGCCCATTAAATTACCATTTACTAGACCTGGGGAGATGTTTCAGAAGAAATCGCTCACAGAGGTGGGCGAGAAAAACCAAGTCTCTCATCACTCCTGATTTTCAGTTTGGAAAAAGGATGGCAGTGCTCGCAGCTGGGTGACTCGCAAAAATTAGAACAAGCCCCTGTAAAATCTGCATATTCGTTACTACACAGGTGATAGGGGGGCCGCTACCTCTGCGGGCAGATGACACCTTGGCTGCGCTGGAGGATTTTTCCACACCCGACCCTCAGCTTCCCCGACGCCGCGAACGCCCCGGCACCTGGCCGAAGCCATGGCGAGGGGGGGGACCCGAGCGCGGCCCCCCACCACGTACGGGCCCCCCAGGSTGCTGCCAGTGCTTGCATTCGTCCTGGGGTCGCACCGAGTAAAGTCGCTTTGAAAGCAACTCCAGGCTYCAAAAAGCATCGCAGCTTGGTGCTTCGCTCAGTGCAGTATCTCCCGCCTCATTTTCTTCCCAAYTTAAGAAGGGCACCAGTAACAAATGTGAAATATACATGAGAAAATATCGTGTAAGTCTGTAAGTGTAGTAAGCACTCAAGTTTTCAGAAAAACAGCACGATTCTTTGTCTACTGTGCTTTTTTTCCTGATTTATAATCCTGAAAAATGTGTTCAGTCACATCTGGTGCAAAGCAAAGCTGCAGATCCCAAAACACTTAGATACCTTAAGTACAAATTTGTCTAAACACTGAAGTTAACAGGTGTGACTCAAAAGCAGCTTTCTTATTAATCACTACAAAGCTGATGGTACTTTTTCCACATCTATATATATACATATATATAGATGTATGTATGTATACACACACATTATATAAAGTACTGATCAGGTTTTCCTGAAACAGCAAGAATAAAACCTCAAAACACTTCCTGACAGAGGCAAAGCCCAGAAAATCAGCTTAAAGGGAAATGAAAACAGTCTTAAAATACAGTCTCTTTGACACTTATAACCCTCAGTCCTGGCCAGTATCATCTTTCAGAATATAAATGATTTCGAATCATATTTTAACATCACTAGTGGGAGAGAGTCACTAAAATCTGTATTTGTACTATAGATTTCAGTCACATCATATGATAAAGCAATAAAAAGCTACACTTCGGGCACTAACTGCTCTATGCTATAGATTTATATGCATTTTAGCAGCAATACTTTAGTCTTAGGGCATTCCAGAATTATATCAATTCTCTATTTCTCACTGTAAGATCCATAAATCAATCTAGGCATACATTTGTTCATTCATACATTTCTAGGGGAGTAAATGTCTTCCCTGGTGACATTTTTTTTTGACCCTTATTTTCATCAAGGAGTTGGCTAATCTAAGTTAAATTTGCCCATGCAAAGGACTTTCTTTTTTTTTTTTCTTTTTTTTTCCTATAAAAATGCACAAATCCTTGCAAAAAGATTCTTAGCTAAAGGAGGGAGTTTCTGGTCCAGGCTGGGAGGCAGAGGASGAAGAGGAGGAGGGYAGCGAGGGGCAGGAGGGACTTTCCCTCGCTCCCTCCCCTGCGGTGGGTGAGCATCTGGGTGCATCTCGGGGGGTCCCCAGCACTGCAGAAGGAGGTCCCAAAAGTGCTCAGGGGCTCTGTGGGGTGGAAGGGAGTTGGGACAGCATCTCTGAACGTCTGCTGACGGTATCGTTTCCTATCGTCGTTTTAACTGATTGCTCACTGGCGTAGGGACCTCAGCCTGCTTACCCCAAGCCCCAGGTGAAAATCCTTTACTCCAACCTCTTCCAGGCTTTTAAACCTGTTTGTGGAAAACTTTCCAAGATCTGGGATTTGTCTGGTTATGGAATATAAAACACACTGACATCATAAAAATTCTCTAGAGAAGGAAAATGTTCCCTATTCAGCTCTATTAAAAAAGAGCATTTTTTTTCTTTTTTTTWAGTTTGAGTTGAAAGTAGCTCAGAGATTGATAATTCATTCCTGAAAGTTACCTTTTTGCAGAGTAATTGATGTACAAACGTCAGCAGATTAAGCWCGCAGGTCTTGCTGTATTGGAAAGCACTGCGGACAGCAGGCCCTGTAAATAGATGGAAAAGAAAAAAATGCCGGGAAATGCCTGCCATAAAATTAATTATGTGTTTAAATAGGAGGAACCGATTTCAGTAAAGCCAAGAGTGCTTTTTAATCTTCCAGAGTGGCTCAGAGATTCAGTCCTCGAGTGGAAGAAGTCCTAGAGGGCAGCTCTAATGTGTCGGTAAGCAAAGAACACGAACCAGAGAGCGAAAGGCGATGTCTGTTTTACAAATGCATAGAGACAGCTCCACTCTGCAACGTATTCGTTGTGCGGCAGTAAAAGCACTTTGGCTCTGTGTCTTGAAGAATATTCAAGTTTTACAGTTATTCCAGTACATTGCACGTCCTGATTTGTGTCACTGCGCACTTGAAATGTTTTGGGGGCTTATGGTTGCTTTGGGGGGATTCATTTCTTTACATCTAAATAAGCCCAGGCCAGATTTTTCAAGGGGCATCAATATGTTTGGCTACATATAAGTCAGCGGACGCTTCTTTATGTTGGCTAAGGATCTGGTCCTGTGCATTTAAAAATAGACTAATGAAAGAAGGACCCGTCTACCTACTGCGAGGTGTTGTGACCTACTTCTGCAGCCCTCCGCCTCGCTGTTCGTGAAGACGGCTTTTGCTTTTGCTTCTTCATCTCCTTGGCGTCCCCCAGATCGCTCACAAAAGCAGACTCCGCCGGAGACAGAGACAGCTGCTTCGGCATGTGTTAATAATACGCAGCTCCACAAATGATTAATAAAAGATACCACTTGACTTTGAGTTACGGTGCAGTAATTCACACTTAGCTGTTCAGATGGCTCTCGGCCTCCGTCCTGGTGTCGCACAGCACGCCCAGGATACATTACTGCTCTGTAAGTCACACTGTTGTTTCTAACTGTTTGAATTTAGCGCTGGGCACATCAGCATGGATCACACAGCTGCTTACGGCATGCCAGTGAGACTTCGCACGCCACACGCGTGGTCRAAGTCAAAATAGTCCGTTTTTCAAATCGGTTAATGAYGCAACTCTGGAAAYGCTGTCAGCTGTAGACGGTAAGAGCTCCTTCTACGGGCTGGGGAGATGGAGYTGATCCAAAGAGGAGTTTAAACCTGTGATCATGTTTAAACACATGCACAGGCATCTCGCTGGATCCTGTGATGTGCCTAGCATGCAGCGAGCATGTGCCACCGCCCCTGCRGTGACAGATATCCTCTTCTTGCTGCTGGCTCCAAGGGGAGTCACTGGCTTTTCGGGCCACCTCTGTTGCTCTTGTGACACCTGCGTTTTTCTGAGACCTGCCGTTCAAAAGGGAATGCCACATTTTTGAAAAGCTTTGCAAAGATGAGATTGTGGGTTTTTTTAGAAAAAWGGGAGTCTGTTATGCTGGGGGCTCAATAGATTAAATTGCTTGTGTGTGATAGACTGGAGCTGAACTGCAACCTCATCTGGCTACATACAGACAAGTGAGCTGGTTCCTGCTGGCCTCTAGATGTGATTCACCACATCCTGATGGGGATTAAGATGACCAGAGGGATCACACCTGAAAAGTACCCGTTTTTTCTCTGATACTTACCAAGGGATCCSAGGTCACTTGCTCAGATATCAATGTCTATGCTCCAGAGGTCCAAAACTTGGGGAGGTGAGGCCAGCCTTTTACACCCCAGTTGTCCCATCCTCTGTCTCTTGGTGTTGGGGTGACAGTGCCTAGGAGATTATGTACATGTTCTCTTCTTACCATACGTCATCAAAAGGACAAAGTCACCATTAACTTCTTACTCATCAAATAAAATTCAGTGTTACAAAGTTACAAGTGACTCTGCTGTGACACTTGAAGGGGAGTGAAGTCCCCACAGAAAACCTGCCCCTGGGGTTGGTCCGCAAATGGGAGGTGAAAAATGGGTCTGGCCTTACCGGAGTGGCTGGGTAAACCCCGAGCTTTCAGCTTTGCAATTGCTCTGAGGGGTGAAGGCGAAGCCGAGCTCCTCTTCRGAGGGGAAGAGGGAGCCTCGGCAAGCGCCTGCTGCAGTGAGACAAACCTCTCAGGGGAACCGGTGCTGATGGAGTCATCGCTCTGGCACATGAGCCCTGCTGCAAAGAARGTCTGTTAATTCCCTCTATAGTCTCTCTATTTATACCCTTAGGCTGCACATAAACTGGCCAAGTACACGAACAAAAGCTGACTAGAAATATCTCCGGTGACTGTTGTTCTCATCAGCTATTATCCCCTTTATTAAGGATCAGGCTAAGAACAACCTCTGTTAAGGACAATGTTCTACAAAGAAATGTGATTATCATGCTGATTTAGGTGAAACTCGGCCCTCTGGCCTGCCTCTCCTGCTGCTCTCACTGCCTATTTTTTCTCATTGTGCTTTTAAGTAGTTGCACCATCTGCCAGCTCCAGGAATGCACAAAACGCAAGCGGTGCRCACCGACGCGCCTGGAGAACCGGCCACAGAGGCCGTGCCACGTTTGCTTTGGCTTCCACGTGCATCGAGATACGCATCAGTCTTGAAGAGAAATTTGTTTTCCCAGACATTAGTTTAAGACATTTAGTACCATAATTTTTACAATAAAAGTTAAAAAAAAAGTGTACTGCATATTTCTGCGTTGCTTTAGAGAGAAGGTCCTTAATGACCAAAGGCCAAGGCATACAACTGTTCACCGGTCACCAGGTCATTGGTGTGTTTTGTTGTGAAACAACTGTTTTTCTTTAGTTATGATTAGTTTAGAAATGCATGTAAATGGTGCTTTGTTTATATTTTTAAGATATCCTCAGACTATTAATAATTGTGATTATTTTCTTTGTTTAAAAGGGTTGAGTGCACTTTTTCTTTCATGAAAATAAAAATCCATGCCAATGTCCTGTTCCACCACAGCTTAATAGAGCTGCTAGCTTTTGACCTAGAGGGCAGCACAGCCCTGCATTCTTCACGTCCCTCGAATTCAAAACCATCCACGGCATTAACTGGCACTTGGAGAAGATGGAAGCAAAGATAGCTTTTTGGCTGCTCTGCAAAATATATTTCCAGAGTCTCTTGGAGAACTTTGCTCTTCATGGAAATGACCAGTTGATTAGGAAGATGGAAATGGAGAGTGCCAGAAACTGCAGTGTTTCTGCTAGAAAAAAGGTGTGTGGGGGTTCATGACACTTGGCTGCACTGAACATGAGMTATCCTCTTTGGAAAGCAGTTTGTCTGCATCAAGAAAGCAGTGATGTACCTTAGGCTGCTGCAGYTGGTCTTGTTGAATAGATTTGATTAGTCTTATCTTGTCTTTAACAGTTTTACAAACTGACCAAATATAATGTTTCCACTGGAAAATCAGGTAAATGGCTCAGGATAAATTATTAGGCAACTTGGTTTTAAGGAGTCCTATGAACTGAATGCTTGAGATTCTTGAGAAGTAAATTTCTTCTTCAAACTATGTAGTTGCAGCTTTCTAACCCTTCCAGTACTGGATAATCAAAAAAWTTTATGTACAGGACACCCTGACCTTGCAAGTCAAAATCCTGTTTAAGGTCAGACAACAGTAATAAGTGAAAAAAAGTGCATTGAATGATGCCTCAATTTGTGGGATTTTGTACTTGTTGAACTATGAGATTAATTTGTGAAATGAAAGCAAGCTAATGGTGGTTAATTATGGATGGACCAAATGAGGATGTTTGTATTTAGAGAGCTGAAATTCCTGTCACAGTGGAAAGATAAAGCAAACAAGGGTCATGAGATAAAAAGCAGTGTGTGTCTAGGCTTACGGTTAGGGCTGATGCGGGCCAGATTTGGGACTTAGATTTGATGGTGCAGGATTTTTACGTGTGCTGCTGCTGCTTTGGGATGTCCAGCTCGTGCGAGCCCATCAGCGTGGGCCAGARGAGTAGAGCTGCCCTCGTGCTGTTACGACTCTCAACTGCAAGCTGCAAATGCAGGTGGCCTCTTCCTTTGCAAGACCCAGTGAAAACTAGAAACACCGGGAGCAAGTAAATACTTAGGAATTGTTGCCATTCTGGGATTTAGAAGTGRGTGAAATATGTGGTCCTGATTTTTTTAAAAAAACAGGCAAAATAAAATATGTTTATTAGGTCATGTGCACAACCCTGAATCTGAAGAGGGGGAAAAAAAATCCACTTTAGGGTCAAAGTGAGCTTTCGGTTGTGCTTATCCAGCTTTCCTGGGTGGAGACGATGGATGCAGGAGAGCCCATCGCCTGTCGTGCTGACGKCTCTCTCTCGTCTGGGTCCACACACCATCCCTTGCCCTCCGGCACAGGAATCATCCTTTAGGAGCAGCCGCTGACCTCCATGGCTGGGAACTACCGTAACAAAAACGGAAAGAGAACCACGGGGAATGCCCTGCCTAGTTATTGCAAGATTTTCTTTCTTTACTAAAAAAAGTCTATTTAAATTTTTAGYGAACTTGTCTCTTCTGGAGAATTTAGCTCGGACTGTAAAGGGAAACCTGAAAAAAGGGAGCGCTGTGCCTGGGCTGGCTGCTTGCAGGGGGGAAGGAGGACAACCTTGTGAGCACTGCTAACGTGGCTCGGCTCCAGCTCTCGCTCAACGATAAACGTAGTGTTTAATCTAAGCTCCATTAAATCCAATACTGATAAATTGACCGCTTTAATAATTTCACAGGCAAAGCAGGGGCCACGCGGGGGGTCCCGYGGGAGGGTGGCGATGGCTCGGCCGGGCCCCCACCACACTGTGCTGCAGAGGGAACGGCCTGGCCGGTGAGGAGCCGGCTGGGCTCAGTGATCCTGGATAAAACTGAGGAGGTTAAAAAAAGCGCGTGGTTTCCCGCTTGCTTCCCGCCGGGCCTGATGGAGGGGGTGCGCGGGGGCTCAGCTCGCTTTAAACTCTGGGCTGCAGCTCTACGGCACGTCTGCGCCTGCGTCGCCCCCGTTGCTTGGAAGAATTTGAGAGGTGGGTTGCACTTTACGTGCCACTGATTTTCAGCTGCGCAACATCCTAAACGTACAGCAGTGTGAAGTCTGGTATCTGGTTTGCTGCGRTATCGCCTTATCCAATAATTTGGCAATTCGTTTAAGGCTGAAACGGGACGTAAGGGTGATCCTSCAGCGAGCGGCGCGCAGCTTCGGTGGCTCTGGGGCTGCTGAGGGCCGTCGCGGAGCCAGCTCAGCCCTTGTCCTCCGCTCGGGAGCAAAACCTGTTTCCATTGCTTGGTCTCAAGCCCCAAGGAGAGCCCAAGTCCTGCAGCACTGAGGGTCTTCGACAAGGTGTTTGCTCTGCTGGGCCGTCATTGCTTTGGCTGCGCGGTAAGAAAGGATTTCTGAATGGCTCTTCTTGGGGGGGCTGCAAAACCTTTTTCCTCTTGTAGACCACTGGGGAAAAAATATGGGAGCAGACCGGCATGGAAGGAGATCTGTTCAGGTTCTTTTTTAGATTTATGCCCCCCGGTTAAAGCTTTAATTTAATTAAATTTATTTATTTATTTGTGGTGGCGTGTGGAAGCAGYGGTACGTTATGCAACGTGCTTCACCGCGTGCCCGCGCCGAGGGGTCGCTAAAGGAGAACTGCTGCGAGCTGCAACAGGTGGACYGGCCGGCGCGGAAGAAGCCCCGCGCCCCGCGAGGGGCGAAGCGGCGGTCGCCTCGCCCAGCCCTCCGTGAGTCGATGCTAATTAACAGCAGACGCGGTAGGAAGGTTTCAGCGCCATTACGCGAAGGGAGCCGCTGTCCCCTGGCTTGTCCCTGGCTTTCCAGCTTCTGGTGGAGAAYGGGGTAAAAGCAAACAAAGATCTTGCAGTGTCTTGGTTGTGGGCGCTTAAGAGTAATTCTGTTCGCTCGGAGCAGCCGGACTGGTTTCAAAAACGACTGTGTGAAGGAGCAGACGGCGGCTGTAACAGGAGCTGAACCGGGCGCCGGAGAACGGGGAGGCAGCGTGGGAGTCGGGGGTGGCCAAGGCAGCAGTGGCGCCTGTTCGCGGTGGCCGCGTCCACCCAGGAGCCACGAAGCGAGAGGCTTACAAGGGTGCTGACTGGGCACGCTGAAAATAAAATACTGTATTCACAGTTATCACAGCTGATTGCAAGTTCCTTCAGCTTGTACAGTTTAGGAATCTGAGTTTGGTTTCCTTTTCAGTATTTTTTTTTCCTCTGAACTCTCGCTTTTCTGGCGGCCTGGYCCACGCTTGCTGCACTGTGGACTCGGGGAGATACTGTCCAGGGTCTGCGTGTTGTTTGCTTTYTCTTGCATTTAGGAGATTCCCATATCCTGTCTTTATATAGAGAAATGCATCTTGATACAACTGGATGGAAGACTTTCTTCTTTACTGGAAAAGAGCAYCTTGCGTTGTGAGACGCGCGTGTGTGTGTGCATGTGCTTTTRAAGGATGGTAACGATATGTGTTCACCCATACGCTTGTGTAACCCTATATTGTTACAGAGCTAGGACTGCTTGGAATAATWAGAAAATTAATGAATAGGTTCAAAAAACAAGATAAGTGATTTAATTTCTTTGCATCATTGCYGACTGATAAAATTCAATGTTAATAYTGGAGATCAGCATTGCTTTTAAAGGATAATTGTGTCAGATAATGTAATAAATGTTGCAGAAAAACTTTAAAAGACTCTTGTTGTGATACACTTCCAGCTTGTAAATAAAATCCTATTTCTTCAACTTTCCTGGAAAGACCGCAGTACAATTAGCAGGCTATTAAGATATATTATTTTCTCATGAGTCAAATATTGCCCCTAAGCATGTGGAAGTTAAGGTTATCTGGGACTGACTGCATACCTATCTTTTCAATGCTTTGTATACCTGTTACTTATCCATGGTTGAGGTCCATACAAATGCAAATAAAAGTAAAGCTTGCAGCCCCCAGCCCTGCTTCCCTGTGTTGGAAATGCCAGCTTATTTACTGGATTGGAACCAATACCTGGGCAGAGAAAAAGCCAGACCTGGGATAAATGGTGAAACTCTCTTAGGGGACACCTTTGCTGAACAAGCAGAGTGAAATGAATGGGTAGGATGTACCAGAGGCAACACAATATAGCTTGTTTGATGTGGCACATAAAGAAGAGCAATTCTTCCACTTTGGCAGAAAGAATAAAAAATAAGCAGGCAACAACAAAATAAGAAATATGCTACTTTGGTTATTTGTATATTAAGTAGCAAAATATTAAAACTTGTTCTATGAGAGGTTTTAGAGATATCAGTAGGGATTTAAAACTACACCCTTCTTGATGGAGATATGGCCTGTGATAGTACTATATCCTCCTACTTGGATGGGAGGAAAACAGCTCCCATCATCATCATGAAGTTGCAGTTGTCCTCACTCCAGCTAAAGCCAAATCAATGYGTGTGTGCCACTGTGGGAAGTGCCTCTGCAAAAGCAGTAGTATAGATTAGATATGGGCACTTTTATGACACATAGACCTAGGTCAGCGGAAAACATCATAGAGGAAGTGGTAACATTATCTGTCTTCTGGTAAAACTACCAGAGTTACGCTTAAAACAAGTCTTGGGAATCCCAAAGGAATAAAGCCAACACAAAGAAGGCCTCTGTTTAAAATTGCTTTCAAACCTCACTGTTCTCTAAGCCTTGGAAAGGGGATTCCTCAAAGTAGAAAGGAAGAGTGAGAGTAAGAGTAGGAGAGAATTGATGACTGGATGGATGGATAATAGGACAAGACAGACAGAGTGATTTGAAAATAAGATTTAGTTGCATTCTGCCAGTCACTTCTGTTAAGTCAAAGTGAAGCTCTTAACCTCCCCAGTGGGGGACAAGCATACTGTGCTGCAATACGTGCTTGCTGCTTGGGCTGCATCCCTTGAGAAAGAACACAAAAGCTGGACTGCCAGGAGGTGGGAGTATCTTTCAGACTGGATCCAGATGAAGAAACAGATCACAACTGAAACATAATGCATGCCTTATCACGATAGGTGTGGAAGGGTATAAAAAACTAAACTGTTTATTTGTAGGAGAAYGTAATGGTCCCTCCTGCCTTTGTCATTAATTTGATGTTGAAAGGAATGACTTCCATCTAGAGGATGCAGAAAAAAAACAGAAGAGGAGATAAATTGAGTAGCAATAATACAGTTTAATGGCAAAAAATTGAAAAAGAATATGGAAATTAGTACTGATGTTACAAGAATTTAAATGTGGCATTTGGCAGCAGCAGTATTGTTCATCTAAAAACAAACAATGCTAATCAACATCAAATGTATTATTATTTTAAAATAAACTTTATTTAATGGCAATAAATATAAAAAATTTAATTTGAAATTAATAGCAAACATTCTTAGAAGAAAATACGAACTATACATTCTTACACTCTGATTTTTATCAACATACATAGAATTTAAAACAGGGGCAATGTTGTGCAATTTACGTTGCTCTTATTTTACTCTAAGGCAGTGAAACAGTCACTAGCTKACTTCAACAGACAAATACACATACATGTTTGGCCCACATGTAAAGTCTAAAACATGTAAAACTGACTCATAGTTTCAAGCAAATGTTAATTTTCCCTTCAGGCAGATCTTCAAATTTTCTTAAAGTGACCYAGTTTCCAAAAAAAGTTACAAATACTCTTATGCTGGCTTCTGCCCCAAAGCATTTTATCGTGATGAACCTGAGGAGAACTCACTGTGTACAGGCAGCTCACATCTTAGCAGCTGGAGGTAGAGCTACATAAATTGCACAGCTTAAGACATCAAACCGCTAAAATTGCAGTCACTAGGCACTCTGGTAGTTTTGCTCTTTTCTCTYTCATTCAGAACCGTGCTGTGTGATATAATGCTTTCTGAAATTAAAGGTTACAGCTACATTAGCAAGTAGCATTGCACATTAGAATCAAATCACTAGAGCAAGAAGTCGATGGAGCTGATGCCCACCCAGTACTCACTGCTCTCTTCAGACTAGCTCTGGTTTAGACCTGTGGACTAAATGCCTGTTGGCTGTTGAAGACAATTACGTGCACATCTAAAATATAGCTTCTGGTTTAGTTTCAGCTAAAACGAATGTGTTTTTGTGCTCTGAGACCAGGCTGTGATAGTGGAAGACTATTTTAAAAACACACTCTCGATCTGAACAAAAATGCTAATGTAGACATAAACCTAAAGGTGATTGGGATTTTATTACAGGAGGATCCCAGTTCAGACAAATTCATGCTTTAGTGATGTAATGATTTTTTTTAAAAAACAATCTTTTAAAGCTAAGAATATGTTTTCTGATGACCAACACCCTCTTCAGGACATGCTGTCAACTGACATAGAAAGAGACAGAGAGGCTGCAGGAACCAAAAAGGTACAGAAAATCAGACACTCCTTAAAATCAGTCTTAAGCTTTGTTACTGTTCACAGMGTGACCCCAAGCAAGGCACTTAATTCCTTTGTTTCCCAGTCTCTTTATTTGCCAAAGAGGGCACTTAGTCTTTCTTTAAGACCAAAGAATTACCTGAGATGGTCCATTCCGTGCTGTTGCTGGTTTTGGTGGGTTTTTTTTGCCTTTATCACAATACACCTCCTTGCCTGCCCCAGCCTTTTAACACTGCACCTGAAAGGATGTGTAAGGCACTTTGGCATTGTGATCACTGATAGGAAAATGAAATCTCCTAGCTGAGTACTACTGCAACAGGAGAAGTGGCAGTACAATGCTAAAATCAAAAGCCCCAAGTTTGCATGGAGCTGATTGGAGTTTCTAATAGAACTCATTTTGCACAAGAAAATCTTGACTACTTAAATTAATTGTTCCATGAGATGGTCTTTTGGACAAGATTTTGTTTTAAAAAGAAGTTTGGTATTTTGTTCTGAAAAGGTCAAGTCAGTACTGAGGTGATATATTTGATAAGAAATTATGTCTTGTTTAGAAAGCTAGGAGTGTTTGTCTAACTATCTGCCAAATTTATATTTGATTCTTGGGAATTTTAAAGACTTGTTATGATTCTGACTGGAAACCGAAACAAATGGCAGAGAGTAGAATTTCCTGTGAAAAGAAGTGCTGGTTCTGGCACTGCTCTAGTTGACAATCACTTATAGTTACAGTCTATCCCGCTTTTCATTCTGTCTCTAATGCAAGTGTTCTCCTGAGCCTTTGAGTCTCCTTTTTTTTTCCATCTTCCAGCTTTAGCTTCATTTTTGTACCTCTCATGTTATTCCATGTAATCATTTTGTGAAGTTTTGCTGAATGAAAGCTGGTGTATCATGAATACAAAGAGAACTCATGCCATATGCTACCTATTCAGGCTTGAACGTCATTTCAAAGGACAGGCTTGTGGTACACAGCATTATTTTGAACTTTTTTAAAAAAGTCAAATGTTTGATTCTTTCTGATTACTAATGGAAAAAAAGTACATCTTATCAATGCTACTTAGTTTCTACAAACTTCATAATACGTAAATAGCTGCATGAATAATCTGCCTAACAATTCTGTATATGAATTAAGAGTACAAAATTACAAAACCAACAGTAATCACCAGGTTTACAGAATACAGACATACTTTTGCTTTTTTTAACACGATTTTTGTTTTCAGGATTTGTAGGAATTGGTCCATTATAACCATTGAAAGACAAAGCAAGTTAATAATCTGGAAGATCATTGATGCAGACTCAAAGTAGAGCTCTACATACATACTCACTTTGTAATGAACAAAATCATCAAGGAGATGACTGATGGCTCTAGTAAATTTATCCACGTCTCTAACATCCTCTCAGTTATTTACAGTTTCATGACACAGTTAAGGCATGTTAAGTAATTTGTTTATTCCAATCTGAAGTTTCAATAGATTTGTGGTCATGCCCAAATTCAATTCAGCGTACACCACTGTATCACAACAGGTCCAGCTGCACATTCTTTGCACATTGAAAATCTACCTGGGAAGTGAACAGTGCTTCTGGTGTGGGAGAAATGCAAAAGAGAGCCCTCTACAAATATTGATTTAGTACATGGAAAGAATTTTAACACTTACCACTGTTACAGATCAGAGACCTTCAAGACTACATTCGTTCGGAACAGAATGGTCACGTGAACTAATGAAAGTACATTGACTAGGGAAAGACAAAATACTTGATTTTCTGCTTGCTCAGAGTGCTATGAAGTCAGTTTGTATGYATTGATTTCAGAGGCAATTCTCCTGTTTATATAGAGATTGATGAACAGGATGGGCTTCCAGTCTTGCTGCTTCTTAGGATCCAAGTCCATGATTAATTGAAATATCTTATTTAAGTTCCAGTCTGCATATCTAATTCAGTGCAGCACACAACAGCGCTTAGCATATCAATTGTAATAGCTTAGCAACATGGTTTTGAGTTGTATTTTCCTTCATATTATGGCTTTTCCTCTTCATTTTATACTTGAGGTGTTTGCTTTATCGTGTGATCAAAACTCCTTCACAGGAAGTGATGTTAGTCTTACAGAAAACGATTCTGGTTCTTAAAGTTTTAGTCAAGTTCTACAACAGATCAAATGGCCAATCCTTAATTGACGTGGAAAGTACTCTATGTGTATCAGAATTAATCTGCATCTTCTCAAGATGATAAATAATATTTATCCTCACATGTTAGAAAAGGATGTCATATTAAAGCTGTTTTTTCAAAAAAAGAAAATTCTTCACTGAGTCTCAGTGGCTGCATTTGCCAATGGAAATAGGGAAATGTGCAGGGGATAGTTGCAAGAAATAGTGTTTAGTAATGGATATTAATCCAAAGTGTTTGATTAGCTGTTGGTAATGTGTGGATAGGTATAAGCTGGCTAAATACTGTTATTTCATATAAAAAAGTACTTATTCAGCTTTAGGTCGGAAAGGGCTATCTATTTGAAATTTTCCTTTGAAAATTTTGTCAGCTATTTTCCCCATGGTTTTTTTCACAACTTTGAGATCATTTTCATGCAAGAGTTTCTGCGTTAGGTATTTCTCTCGTTTGACCTTGCTCTTGGTCTTTTGTGATATATCCGGTATTGCATATGAAATTATAAACTTCACAAAGTATATGACATGCTGGGGAAGGTGAAAATGAAAAAATGTCAGTCAGGCTGAATAGTCCATTATTATTATTATTATCATTATAGATGAAATGTCACATTATCTCTTAAGACTCTAAGTCCAGTACCAGTATCTAGCTACTAAAAAGCAGAAATGACTAATGAATAGAAAAATCACAAGAATTAATAGTGCAGAATAGACCAATATGCAAAAATTTCTGATTTTCTAATCCTGATTTTAACATTGTTTTCTCTGCTTGCTTTGGGGGAACCCTAGTACTCAGTGTTTTCCTTTTCCCTCATATTATGGAAATACATGACGACAGCTTCTTTTAAAACCTTTTCAGGTTTGTTCAAATGACTCTGGGACTATAAGCATTCTTTACTATCAGAATTCTGCTCTAAAAATTTACGTGTTTCTGATGACTTTGGTAGCCTCTGGAYAAGGCCCTGAATATATTTTATAATTCAGTATTTTACCTAGTATTCTTTTCCCTTGATCTTGAACTGACTCCCATCTTTCTATAAGCTCAGATTCCAGCTGCACAGAAGGGAGCAATTGCTTTTTAACCAGAGCTGGCTCATCTAAAGACTCACCTCTCTTGGTGACTGTCTTTACACAGTTCACTCTGTCATTGCACATGCATTATGTATGTGTATTCATGAGCATGTGCAAAAACTTCCTCTAAGAATATATAAAAATATTTTTGGTACTCAAAATCATTTTACAGTTCTTGAGAAAAAAATTGCAAATGTGAGGCAACCCTCAGCTGATGTCATGACTTTACATAGACTTCTTTTTTTTTTCTAATAATGTTACACTTAACTTACACCTCCTAAGATCCTATCTATGCTAGCTGATATTGCCAACTAAAAGCTCTGATAGGTCTCCTGGACAGAATGTCTTTGAAGGAGTTTCTGAATGAAGAGGAATCTAATTAACTAAAGCTGAAAACTCCATGCACTTACCTCCATGACAATGATGAAAGCCAGCTTGGCTGCAATGACATGCCAGTAATATATGTTATGCTCATACTGATGCTGGTGACCAGGAGGGTAGCGGAAATCACGGTAYCTGAAGACAATGTAGGAAAGTCAGGAACTACTTTTGGGAATCTCTGCAGTAATGCACTATGACCAGAGGATGGAGCAAGATATGTCCCTGCTTAACGCATCTTGGAACACTTAGCTGCATATAACTACAGCTAAAGGGTAAGGGTAAGGTAAGGGTAAACTTTCTATCTGCAGAATGAGCTATATTTGGCTGAAATGCCTTTTATTGCCACTGTGTTAATAATGGATTAAATCACTTTTAGAGAGTTTTTTTGAAAACTGTATCAATTACAGTGAAAATAAAATGACATAAATATTTTCTGACTAACATAGATTTATGGTACAGACTGCTATTCAATTCTACTATTCAAATTATTCTGCCTTTTACTGTGTTTTAACATTTCTTAMCGGATATTTTAACAGAATTGGGTTATTTAGATAGTACTGAATGGTATTTACCGCTCTTGTCATTGGAAAAGAATGGTTATTTGACACTTGCCTGCATGTTGTTTGGTTCCCCAACCAAGGAGGAGATGGCTTGCTTTCATTTTTGAAGTCTGATATATTGAAGACAGAGAGTGTATTGTTTATATAGCCTTTCATTGTGTAAGTGCTGTGATTCCCATAAGGAGGGACTGAAAAGGACCAGTAATAAACCAGACGAGGAATCATGTCAGATGTAAAAGCAATTATCATGGCCTGCATTTCAGAAAAAGAAGACAAAAGCAGAGTAGCATTTAAGAGGTAAGCCTTAATATGCATAGCTTTWCCACGTTTAATATTTCAAAATTAGCCACACTGAGCTAAAAAAAGAAAATACATGCTTTTCTAGTCAGTGAATCTGTCTGTAAATGAGCATGCAGTCACAGGCATAAAACAATCTTTTTGAAATGTGCACTTTGTATAGTTTTTAAATTACACTAGCTATACTGCATGCTTTAAAAAGTTCTACTATAATACACTTTTTTCCTCATGAACATTCCATGCAGGTCAGTAACCAACTCACCTGACACTCCTGTAAGGTAACCTTCAGCAAACATGTTGCCTATTAGATGTGCTGTGGTATACTTAGGGAAATCCTGTCTGATGAATCTTACAGAAAATGACAGAAGAGTAATAGTGAACTAAATCTTACCCAGAATCCTAAAGTTTGAGCAAATGAATAAGATAAATTATTTAAATAGTTGATCCATCTCTGACCCTAGAAACATCTCACTCTTTCTGAAGTGATAGCCAGCCCAAATTTGTCTTAGCAGGTGCTGCCTCATAAGTTTCCGTATCAGTATATGTAGAAACTGTTCTTGATGCCAATAAAAATTTTCTATCTCAGTAATAGGTGCATAGTCCTGTTTTACATATGACATGACCACTTGTTATTATCTTGCTCCCAAGAGAGTCCCTGTCCTATTCAGTCTGCCTGTCACAAACTAGTTGGGAAATCTGGTCTGTGAGTTTACCCTAAGAACTCTTTTTTAAACTCATGAACTGCCCAAAACATCCTATTCTAGAAGACAGGTTAATTATGTTTAATCCAATACACTCCTTAACCAAGGCAGAGAAATGGAAGAGTGTGAAGTTGGAAGCTAATGGGATTACAGGGAAGAAAGCAGAAGCCATAGGAAAGGTGTGTGACAGAGGAAGAGGCAAAGTTAAGAATCAGTAATCAKCAACGGGAATTAGAAGAACTTAAGAGCTCGTGTGTATCTGTATTTTATTCCCATTCATGCCAGTCTGCACTTGCTGCAGGCTATATTTCTCTATTTTTACGGGATGAGGCAAAAATCATTCACATTGGTGCAGGATTTCTAGAAGGAAAGCCCCAACTTGAAGAGGTATTTGTAATGGCTATAAAAAAGGGGAGAGAAGGCAGGATAAAGGGGGAAGAAATCTGCAGACATCTCTTGATTGTTCCCCAAAAAACACTTTGGTGGCAGTGCCAGCTTAAACAGCCACCATCCCTCCTGTCTTCTTCCCCTAGTAGAACACTTATGCCCCGTGCTGGCTCAAGTGTTCAGGTAGCTGTGTAGGGGATCAGATCACAGCACTGATCTGGCTGGGAAACTCAGCTGGATCCCTCTCCTGTCTGGTTCACCACGTGCTTGTAAAAGCGCTTGTGCCAGTACAGACCAAGAGACAGCAGCAAGGAGAAAAGGGGAAGAGATGGAAGATGTTGAAAAGGGGGCAAGACCTATTCCACCTCAAGTAGCACTGCTACCAAATGTTGAACAAYGTCTTACCTTTCAAGCTGGCTTACTTTGAACACCTGACAAGCAAAACTCTAGTTAACATAAGACAGAAGTTGCAGAAACACTACTGAAGCATGCGATTGTGGTCTAAAATCTGCCTTTGGCTCCCCAGAAGACTGTTAGGTTTCAGTTCAGTTGAGAGAACATTAATTTCGCTAGTGAGAAAGAAAAGGGAGGCAGTCTAAGACTACAATAAACTTGCTTAAAATTTTCATGGGTAAGTAAGTACATAAAAAAGGATTTTTTTGTTGTGTACTCCGTATTAAATCAAATGTAGGTGGCATGCACTTTTAAAAACTGTTTTTAAGCATTACACACTAGTGTGCAATGAAGTCAAAAGTATGTGTTGCTTATATTTACATGTGGAGTAGGTGGTTTTGGCTGACAAGAAATATATGATATTACTGTGTCTTGTAGTTGCAGGGAAAATATGTCACACCTAAATTACTCTATTTTTAACTTAAGTAAAAGAAAAAAAGTTTTAGTTAAGTATAATTTCCTACTGTTCATTAGCCCATAAGGTTTGCATCCAGGCAGATCACAGATGACCTAATAGCAACTAAACAGTAAGGCAAAAAAAAAAAAAAAAATCATTGGTCTCCCTTCAGACCAAATGAATTTGCCTCTTTTTCTATGTATCATTTTTAAAAAGACATTGGAATACAGTATTTACACAACTTATTGGTTGTTCTTACTGAATTTTTTGCAAGGCCCCAGGTCTCTCATAATCATAAATCTGAACTCTGTCTCCTTCTCTCCCTCTTTCGGAATGATCTCCAGATGTTTCCCAAAGAGCTACAAGGGCAGAAATAAGAAAGCTGATTCTACAGCATCCGCTCAAAAGAAAAGCTTTTTTTCCTCCTGAATTGTGGGCTGAATTTTAGAATATTGCACTGGAAAAGTGCAAACAAATAAAGAGTATTCTCTCCTTCCTAACCTACACTTAGCAYAGTTTTCCATTTATACTCTAATAAATTAAAATCAGTCTTCAAGTCAACAACAGATATCTGATATACTGGTATCATGCAATAGCAGGTCCAGTGCCTAAGCAGCAAGTCTCAGAACTGATAGCTTTATGCAAAAGTTACTAGCAACCTAGTAGGTGTTCAAAGATAATATATGAAGGTGAAGAGGATACAGTATACAAAAGTGTAATTGCTAATCAGCTGTAACAGTCACATAGAAAAGAAYAGACACAGTTTCTGAGTACTAAGAAAAAAATCAATCATCAAGTCTAAGGCATTTATACTAAGATTAACTCTACTTAGTATGCGAGCTCTCCAAACAGGGCTACACTAGAAGAAACATGCCTGCTCTTAACAGTCATAAAAACATGGAGAAGCAGTTCCTGTCAAGGAGGACAAGGAGAGAGTAAAACCAAGATGTAAATCTACTTTTCCACATCATGGACTCCATGTGTTCAGCAATGTCACTTGAGGGGTGTAAGTACGTAATTACATAGGGAGGAATATGAATTTGGAGTCAATTAAGCTTCTTAAAGTTGTAAATCTCTGATTAGYCTCAACTGGGCTGTCAACTGATAGTGACAGATATCTGAAACTACTGTTGGGTCATTTTTCTGTAGAATTGAAAGCAGAGACACAAATACCTTCCACCTGAGACACAAATTCCCTCCCACAATACTGTGAATTTGCTCTATCTGCTAATTTGCAGGGACAGTTATCATCAACAATTTTTTATGCACGCACTAAAACAAAAAAGCCAAAGAATATGTCTGTTGTCATCTGATATTTCTAACAATCTGAAGATGTGTTACCAAAATTGCATCATTTTATTTCAAAGTTTAACACCAGATTTACTAGTAGGCCTTGGCTTTTCCACATGCTCGTGAAACAGCTGAATTTATGACCGATTTGCCTCAGCAGAGCAGTGCAAAAACAGCTAGAGCACATGCTCTAGGTTGTTGTCTGCCTCCCAGATTCTCTTGCATAATTTCATTCCCCAAGTTCCCTTTTTTCTTTTGACATTTCTCCCTCYGCTTACTTCTCTGCCTTTATGTTCGCCCAAATCCCCTCTTTACAGGCCATCCATATTTACCATAGCTATTGAACAGATATAATGTGAAATAAAATTCTGAAAAAGAATAATGGCCATTTCGGGAGGCCACCGAATACCTGAAAACATATCGATAGCAGAGACTAACATATAAACTATTCTTCTTCAATGAAATCCACTCTGGACTCATTTCAATATGGTCACCAGCCCAACCTCAATAGTAACAAAATCAAGCCACTGAGAAGACGGCAGCTCAACAGCCAGTCAGGTCATGGAATCTCATCATTCTGTTCTTTGAAAGTATTCCTACCCTTCCAAAGGCAAAACAAAGACTTTTCAGAACAGAAAATAAAAGAGAGAGCAATATGCAGGAAAACTCATCTGGGTGTGGGGRAAAAAAGGGTATACGTATCTGTTTCATTACTTCTGAAAATCAGAAATACTGTAGTTGAGACTCCAGACCAGCCAAGCATTTAGTGATTATAGAAGGTATCTGAGATACAGGAATGTAAGCTCATGTCCTGGTTTGAATTTGAATGGCTCCTTTACTTGAAATAAGTCTCCTAACTAGCAGGTTATTAACTGTAGTTGAATGCTCAGTTCTGTCTCTTAGCCAATTCCATCATTCTCAAAACRGCCAGATTCCTGTGAAAATTTAGGCTAAGATGAACCCCATCTTCTGACTTAACTGGTTTCACCAGGAACTCCTAAGTGAGCACAATATGGTACTGCTACTGCAAGGAGTAGCTTTTGGAAGAAGTGACTATCTTTTACTGTGTCAAAATGAGTTCCTAAACTCAGTGATAACAGCAAAAATGGTGACAGTGTTGAAAAGGGCACATTAAGTATGGGCAGGCTTTACTGTTACTGCAGAGGAGAACAGCGGTCACTGCTCTTTTAAGAAAGGGAAGCAGTGGAAACTCTTGAAAGATAATATATATTAGCTGCTACATAAGAATAAGCAATCAAGAAATTTACAGTAGTAAAATCCAATAGTACTATTTCCCCCCAAAATGCAACCTCTGTGTTAGATTTTGGYGACTTAATTATATGGGAAATTTGAAATGTCTGAATTTCACTACGACTATATCCATGAGAAAAAAAGGTTTTCTAAATATTTTAAATAATTCATTTTAAAATTAAGTTTAGCACCAACTAAATAATGGATTCATTTGAAAATTCTCAGAAAAAAATTCATTCTGTTCCACCTACCAAAAGGTAGGTGCTGTAATTTTRAGTATATATTATATTTTTTAATATAAAGGAAAGAAATTGAACTGCTACTTTAAATGCAAAATTGCTTAAAGCCAAACTTAACTAAGAAGACATGACCATAATAATTGTAAGAATTAGAAACAACCATCCTTAACAATTTAATTACAACATTTTTTTWAAAAAAAATCATGCATTTACTTGTAGACTCTCCAAAAATATCTCTGTATTATGCTCTATAATTTTAGGAAAGATKCTCYTTAGTCTTCATTTGTAACATAGATTTTTCTGAAAACTCTAGTAACTCTAAACAGCATTTCTTCTAATTAGATGTAATATTTTAGACAGTAACTATGTTCTGTTTCCAAAACATCGGAGAAGTAATGAAGAGCTTAATTCACAGGGGCTAAAGTCTTATGGGACTGAAGCTCATAATTTATTAAGGATAGTTTTAGTGCTTCACCTGTAGTCACCTTGGCATGATATGCGTTGATACACACGGCATTCCCACATTTGGATGTAATACTTGCAGTGGAGGCATTTTACYTTTCAGAATTGTTGACACAATACTTACATTAGTAACTACAGCCAAAATGGCTATTCCTTGCATGATCGGCTGCCATGCTCCTATGTCTTGTGCCTTCTGTGGAACTATGCGTCTGAACTGGGTTGTCATCTTCCAAGCATCCAGTCGGATTTCCAACATATTGTTAATAAGAGCCARAAGAGGAGCCAGTGGGAATGATGCCACAAACAGAGTGACAAATCCGAACTGTATAACTGTCAAAGGGAGAGGTTACATACATTGATGAGGTTTTAATTTACCTGAGATAAGCATATATGGGAATACATATATATTGAACTATGCGAAAGGGCAACAAAGATGAGTGGTTAAGTTCCTAGCAAATCTTACCTTCAGACCATTTATGTTGTGAAGACTTATGAGCAGCATAATACAATAATATTTGGAAAGACAGTGAAAAGTATTGAGAAAGAAAAGACTGAAAAAAACTGCCAGATGGAGGGAAGAGGAAAATGTTAAAAGCCAGAACTCATCAAAGGGAACTCTTCTGAGTATTTAAACATCCATTTCTTTCTTATGTTTTTTCATCATTTAGATTTGGAAATTTAATGATTATCTCAGTGCTACATTCGAAAGCCTGAATCATGTTATTGTTTTCAGGCGCTGSAACAAGTGTGCTTACAATTCTATTACAGAATGGCTAGTGGCGACAAAACTGAGTTTTGYCAGCCCTCAAGAAAACAGCAACAAGTAAGTAATTGTAAATCTCCACTAGCCTGATACAGAAATCTGCTGTTGCATTAGAGAAGATGGTAGTGTTCTGGCTTCTGGATACATTTTTCAAAAGATGGGGTAAAACAAGCAAGAATGCACCTCCTTGTACAATCRCTTGCTGTGTCTTTTAATTATAAATTGAATTGAAGCTTTGTTGCTTAATACAAGCTAGTAAAACTAACTAGCAAAGCTCTYTATAATGGCTTTTCAAAACTTGCTTTACATTGCTAAAACATTCATGTCTCCTCTGTCTATAAGCTTATTAAGCATTGCTTGTATGAACATTTTCTTCAAAGCATACTTGCATCTAGCACAGGTTCTAGACTAAGCAGAACTAAACTGCTACTTACCCATTTCAAGGTACTCATAAAACAATCCAAGTTTTCCAATGGGCTGCAGGTGGTAGTCATGTTCCCAACGTGGAACAATTTTTTCTGATCTAGCAGCTGCACAATATCTTCCAATTAGATTCTTAATCCAACTATCAGCCAGGGAGAAAAAGACCATTAGCATTGGTAAAATAACCTCAAAAGTTCAGTAAATGGAAAAATTTGCGTTTTGTGCCGTTATAGTTTTGAACAGTGACTTCCGAATTCCTAATTACTGAAAAAGTCCTTCAAACATGAGTATGATTTTCTGTTGCTTTATCCTGAATGCAGTTATTTTTAACCATAAATAAGAGTGTAAAAGGACAGCATATTGGAATGGCAGTAATTTATTCTCATGTTGTGCAGATGAATAACCACATAAAAAGTTCAAGCAAATCAAATCAAATGGAGGCCTGTGGTTAGAAAGATTAATTCCTCCTGATCTGAAAGGCTTGAACGAGAATTTAAGAAAAYTGAAAATGAATTTTAAGAAAATTGATGAATTGGGTGTAGCTACTTTGAGCAATCAAAGGACCACTTTCAAATAGAAAAAAAAAAGAGTCAAAGGGGAGAAATGTCCATCAAGAGGGACAAAACCAAATACTTCTACTTGTAGTTGCAGATATGCAGAATGACAGATCAGTCAAAAACCAGATCTGGAAGTGATATTTCGCATTTCAGCACCTAAATGTTATTTGCCATCTCAAGAAGGGAATTCAGAATGCCAGTTAGATGACCATATTTCTTGTACACAGAATGGGAGAAGTCAGTTGTCTATGGCTGACGAAAGCATGCCAAGTCTTGGGAAGCCTTCCCCASCTTATGGATGTTGAAAAGAAGGATGGCTTCACAGTTCTCTCCTGTAACTAGCTGCAGATACAGAGTATTTGGGGGTGGAGGAACCCGTRTCTCAGCCAAGCACTCTATAGCCTCAAGGTTGTACAGTATTTGGGTCACACCTTGAAGTGGCATCACCATGCAGCAAAGGGCACAATTCTTGGGCTCAGAAGAACCACAGCTGAGGGAATGTGATGCTATGGCATCCAGCAGGGGTGAGCAACTGTGAGTTTCCAACTCCAAGTGATAACTAGTCACTGATTATCATAAAATAAAGAACAAGTCACCAGAGACCAGAGYAGGCACACACAGTACTGGCTAGCATCTTCATCTAAGTTACATGGAGGGCATTCATTGTTAATACTTTCCTTACTGTTTACATTAAAACATGATCTTCCAGAGATCTGCATCACTAAAAAGGAATATATAGGAACTATGAATATCAATATGATTGTAAAATGAGTTAAATAAGTAAATAATGCATGATTTTAAAAAGCCCAATGTATAACAAGTCATTCAAGTCAATATCAAGCAACAGTATTTAGTTTAACATTTTCAGACTTTTTATTGTCTCATGTTTTAAGTATCCAGCCTGAAACACATTGAACTTGATTTGTAGAGGAGGGAAACACTTCCATTTAGAATTAAAATCAACGGAATGACAGAGACACGAGCTCAGAATTACCAGATTAAGGATACCCAAATTGTCTAAAAAGGCCCTGAAAAACTATTCTTATTCTTTTGGAATGCAATATGCTGCTATCAGAATTAATGACCTAATACCTGCATATAGCAAGTAAAAGCAGCATCTCACCCTTTAAATATGAAAAGGTAGAACACTTAATAATATGAACTTACGGAAGAAGTACTTCTTGGATGTTATTCCAGATTGCTTTACCTCCTACAATGATGGCAAGCTGAGTTGTGAGTTCAAGGAGACATCCACCTGGATCACACTAAAGGTTGGGAGAATATGAAAATTGGAAGTTGGAAAACTTTTCAGGCAYGACTGAAGCATTTAAAATAATGAATTCCTGATGTATTATGATAACATTTCTTTAAGCAATACAAGAAGACTATTTATAGTCTTTTTCATAAATTAGATGAGAGCCAATTCCAGACCATATATGATTGCTGTTCAAGTTGACAGGACACCACTGAAGGAATGAAACAGTAGGCAAAGTCATGCAGCTTTGTACTGTGCTGTTATCATGCAAGGAATAACCAGCAGAACACAGAGGCTTTGCAAGACCAGAGCTGTTGTCAATGATGCTCTCCCATTCCTCTCTAGCTACTTAGAGATGGCTGGGACATAGGAAAGTAAGATTGTCTGGGTCTACAAAACACATTTCTTAATCCAACTGGTCTTGTATAAATCCCATTTATATTAGGGACTCCTATAAGATGCATGTGGCCTGGGGGGRGCAGTCACTTTTTGAACCCTTACATGAAATACGTAGCACTATGTTACACATTCTTATTATACCCTCGTTACTACAGAAGAAGACATGGACTCATGCCTCCTGATGCTTAAACACTTGGATACATTCTTACCTCCTCATTGCGATACTTTCCCAACCAATAAACTGGATTTCCAGGGTAACCTACAAATTTACCCTTAAAGAAGGCTATGTAGAAGCACGACGAATAGTAGTTGACAAACTGGAATAAGAACATCTTTGTAGTCAGACTGTTTTCGTAATCAGTCTGTGTCCTTGGAAGCTCTGTAGTTAATAAAAAAATTTTTTTTTGTAAAACTGCAACCTACAAGTAGGTTACTACCTATAAGCTGCTTTGGAATCTCAGTCAGAAAAGTATGTGTATGCCTTGTATTCCTTAATATGATTGAGAGCATTATAAATTAGATTGCACACAATCTCCATGTATACTGTAGCCATTATGCTAATTCTAAAATTCTGGGTTATAAAAAGGAAAGAATTGGTTCTTTGACACTAAAGTAAAATAGCAAGCAGAAATTCTGATAACTCAGGGAAAAAAATCTTCCAAATCCAGCACACTCAAGAAAGATGCAAATGTAACACTTTGAACTGATGAAAATGAAACAATAGTAAAACACCACACTACTTTACCCATCTGAAGTAAAATAGCTACTATAATGTTGATGGCCTGGATCTAAAGAATAATAATATTTGTGAGTGTTTATTTATTTAATAACGAGAGGATGGTATCTAGCTTTGGAACAATGACGTTATTTCATTTATTTACAAGAAAATAGCTATTCTCCCTATAAACAAAAACTAATGTAATTGAATCTGTTATGCGTTACTGATCATAAAGCTCGGTTATTACAGTAATTCTCTTTGCTTTGTCTGCTTCACAAGCACAAAATTGTAAACAATTGATCTTTCATGCTGGCTATACAAGGAGTTTTCAGGCAAAAAGCTGAATATCATATTTCTTCGGTACTGAGAAAATGGATATTTGAAAAGTTCTAGATGGCAGTGCATGATTTGGTGGGAAAATTCTGAAGTATGTGGTACAGCTATTCATTTATTGGAGTTCTTATTATACTATATACTATACTAAATACTATTTTTCTCATTATTTTAGATAAAGTTTCTATTTGAGGTACAACAGAGGCATACCGAAGTCAGTAATCATGATTGCCACTTTCTCATAGATGATATTCAGAATCATAATGATTATAAAGCTGATGACTGAAGCAGTTACTGAAGTAGCTGTTTGTGGAGTCAGGTACTTGCGGATTGCTTGCGTTCCAGTAATGTGCTGTGACAATGTTGCAGAAAACACCAGGAAAACTGAGAGTCTGTAGACAATGACTCCAATGACTGAAGCAATAATCAAAAGAATCTGCCAAAAGAATATAAGAAATGTGTTAATGTTGAACCACTGGGAAAGACAGCAAGTTTGAAATACATTTCACAATAGGCAAAAGCAAACAGATAATGTGCCTTTTATTCTATCRCATGAGTGCAGGAGGATCCTCTAATAAGATAGAATCCATAAAAGTACTTTTTGTGCAGCATAGTCAATCCRTAGGAAAGAAAAGAGATAGTCTGTTTTATGACTAATATCAAGGTTTGCAGCTATGCTAKCTAAAATGAGAAAGGTAATCAAGTGTTATGCCTCAAGGCATGTGATGTTCCAGGGGTTAGGAAGGAATCTCCCTCCTTCGACACTGGGCAATTGGCAGGATGGCAAATGCACTAGCAGGTCTGCAGTGATGACAGGGGCTGTCTTCTCTTTCAAATGATAATATCACGGACTATGGGCCCCTTAGTGAAGCATGCAAATTTTAAGCCAAATCATGTGATCTGCAAGAGCTGTAATCATGTTCCATGCATCGCATATTGCTTATCATCTCTGCTTCTGTTTTTATTTCTTGCTAGTGTCTAGCTGTTATTCAGATTAAATTCCTCAAAACCAAGATTCTTTTTTTTACTATCTCCCAACTGTCCTGACTCCACCACCCTCCACCCTCCACACCCTATGCACAGTAAGAGAGTACAGTAACATAAATGGTAAAACCAGACCCAATCTCTTTCCTTTAGCCTGAAGTTCTGCTTATTTAAGTCCAGCAGCCAAACAGTATTATTTTTGTTGTGCTTCGGATGCGTTAACTGTGTGAACCCCCTCCTGGGCTCATTTCTGTCATCATCTCCTATTATCTAGGATGAGTTCTTTTCCAGCTCCTATTTGTGCTACAGAGTAGGAGAACATGCCGCATAGTAAAATGCAGAGCTTTTCAAGGCAGCCTCTTTGGGCCTGCTCACCATGTTACATATTGTTTCATGGATGACTGGACTTCCTTCAGTTTTAGTTTTAAATTAAAACAGCAACACTGGAAGGTTAAAGAGCTCCCAGCTTTTGCTCTTTTAAGTGAAACAAAAAACCTGAAAGACTATCAGTAGTGTGAGACATGATTTTGAACCAAACAGCTCGAACAAGTAGGACAGAAACTGGCAGTGAGAAGACTGTGTAAAACAAAGGCTGTTCCCTACTCCCCCCACAACCAAAGGCATTTATCTTAAAATAATGAGGGAGAAGCCAATGGACCACATTTTCAAGCATCACTCACTAGCTGCAGCTACAGAATATTTTGTTACATATTTTCTATTGACTAGGGTTTCTCTTGCATATCCTAATGAGTATCTGGTGACTACAACTACCTTGTCCATGTGGGTGCCTATTTTACGGGCTTGGATTAAGCATCAGATTGAAATCTAGCTAAACCTATTCCTTTGTTATCTYTGGTAAAGTTTAGGAGGAACGTTTTTTTAGACATTTCCTAAAGAACTGAATTAATGACACGAAAGATTAAGAGAAGAACTTTACCCAGAATAAGACTGCACTTGTACAGAAAGTCATACGAATGCATTTTCCACAGGCAGTGTATGGCACGTGTTCTTCTTGCTGCAAAAGATTTTGAAAGAGATTAAGCCTACATTCAACCTTTTTTTTCATATTTTTTGTGTGCTCCAAGTAACATTTTATGAGACTGAGAGCAGCCCCCTACTTCTGTTTCCTTTCCTGCTTTGTCACCCTGAAACTCACACTGACCCATGATTTCAAAAAAAGTCTTTCCTGATTCAGTGCGTCAGTTCTGCTGCCCATTCTAAGACAAAAATTCTTCCAGAGAGGCTGAGCATCCTCATCTCTTACTGACTTCAGCTATGATAGGGTGCATTGTCCTTTTGAATGGRCCCATTCTTCTTGGCCAATCACGGGATGCAAGATCCTTGGCTTTCAAACCTCCTCAGCRAAAATGAGCAGGCATTGAAATTTTGGGACCTGGCCTCTGCATTTCTCAGTTTATCCCCTTGGGACATATCTCTCAGGAAAAATGCCTTCCTCAATACGGTGTTGTAAAATATCACTGAATTTTATCTCTGAAGAGCAAAGCCTTCACATTTTAGCACATTCTTCATTATTTGAACTGTCTGAAAGGAACCTTCTAGCTTTGACTTTACATATTAAAAGTAGCACAGCTTCATAAGCTTTTAAATAGAACCAGGATTTCTATAGTACAAGATACAGGATAGTTTCAGCTATGCCAGTTAATTCTGAAACTTTTCAAAAGCCCTCTAACAAACATTAGTATCATGTGGACGGAATATGGATACAATGCAAATGATCAGATAAATGCTAGAGTGACACATTAACATAGAATAATAAAAAAGTTAAGCTGAGCTGGAGTGAGCCACAGAAGCTAAAGCTACATAAAAATGTATAATAAATAGAAATCTAAACAAAGATCCTCATAAATTTGAATCTTATTTCATTGAAATGAGGATTATCTTTGTACCTGTGAGTTTGCTGTTATTAATTGTAATTGCATCCACACGCACGCAYGCACATGGCAACAATACCTATTTATACATCTTTCAAACAGAAATAGCCCCGGTTAAAAAAAAAGTCTCAACATTATGTATAATGTAACATCTTTTCCTCCATTCCACCTTGTTTTTCTGATGTATTCTTAGACAAAGGCAGCACATGCTCTGTGATCCTGGCCTCTGGAAGTAACACAGCATCAYTACTTGGGGGATTCAGTAAGGTAGAGCTAGTCTCCTGGGTCAGTTACAATGCCAACTTCTGCTCATTTATGCYAGAGGAGCCTCAAGGAGTTCAGCATTTTCAGGCCAGCTGATCAGCTCTCTTTGAAGCACTGTTGATTTAAACAGCTCCAGATTCACCATTTTCATAGCATCCTTTCAAAACATGTCTATTACAGTAGCTATGACCAGTTATCAAAATATTCCTTACCTGTGTGATTTCATTCATTACAACATGAGTGCATTGTGCTTCATATTCTGGGCGAACTTGTTCTTCCTGCTCTAAGTACTCAACTGTGTCCCATTCATACTCCAGTTCTGCCTGCCTTCGCTTCCAAAACTCCAAAAACAAGGTAACTATCCAAAAGATAAACAAAGTCAGCAATATCATCTGAGCACTCGGACATTGCTTGACCCCCTGGGCTATAACATGTGACTTATCAGTTTTCTATATAGTTCCCACCAACATGGAATAAAACCCTTTTTGGCTTGTGGGATGGTGCCAAGTGTTTATGGRGGAGAAAATAACTGGATGTACTTGTTTACCTAATTATTGCTTTGGATATAGTACATGCTTTAATGRGAGAAATCTGGGGATAAATGATTTTGTAGACATATGCTAAAAAATACRTAAAAGATTAATTCTCTGGATAAGGCCAGAACATGAACAGTTTAGATTTTACATTATAGACTGTTTTTTGAAAAAGTTCATCATAGGATGCATAAGAAAGCAGTTTGTTGGGTGAAGACAAAATGCTGGAGAGTGCAGAACATCTAGGAAAGAGAAACTCAGTATGTTGAGAATTACCACAGGAGAAACTCACGTTCATTCAACCTGAATTTTTTGTGGACAAATTATCAGTTTCAAGACTATTAGAGCAAAAGATGCTAGCTCAGGTGGAGCTCCTTAAACATAGCTGTTCTTCCTCCTCTGGTAGCATAAATCTGAAGGGACTGTCTCTTTTTCCATGATGAGGTGCAGGGGCTAAGAAACCCTGGTTTCTGGGCTGGGCCAGCAGTTTCCCTGAGCTGTGTTCCTAGAACTGAGAGCAAGAGGGAACCACATACACGAATGCCTGAGTGATGTTGGATAGATATCAATTCAGTCAAACTCAGTAGCTTGGCCTGAGACATGACACAGGTAGATCCGGCAGCAGAGGCAATMGAAGACCCACCTGAGAAAGTTGAAAGGAGCTGAGGATCATGGTGTCAGTATTACATTCCCCAGTCCACTAGGATGCTTTACTGCTGGAGACAGTGCCCCTGTAGATTGAGTGGTGTGACTCTGCAGCATTGCCTCCAGGAGGAGTAAGTATCTCTTCACTGCACTCCCATCATMTGGGAGTAATTGACCCTAAAAGTGACTCTTTTTTTTATTAATTCAGCCCCTCATCCTGAATGATGGAACATCGATGGCATGCASTTACAAGTCCAAATACTAAAGGTTATTTCCAGAATCAGGTGTGGTCAATAAATCCCAAACCAAAGCATTTAAAAACCAGAAAACTCTGTGGACTGGGCTGTGAGGTGACCTTGGCATCTGCATACAGGCAAAACCTCAGGAAATCCTCCTCCCCTGGTTCTTCCAGAGTCTCTTTCACAGGCATTTCTCTGCTGCTTCATGCTGGGAAGCACAAAGACCATTCTAAGGAGCAGGCCAAAGGATCACATCTGCCTCTGCTTGCAGAGCAAGGAGATTAAGCTCTTCCATGAATCTCTAACTGCTAGTTGGGGCCTCTGCCCAAATCACAGGAAACAGTATTATAATGATCTGTTCCAGCTGCAAAATGCTTTGGAGAGTCCTAAAGCGCAGGGCATCCTTCTGTGATAGCTTCTGTGCTAACAGCAGAAGGGCACATAATGTAAGGGCAGCTCTCACATCAGAAAATCTCTCCTGATAGCTAAAACAACCTTGCAGCTGTATTGCATCTTTCAGAGTAGAGAAGGAGATGCTGTTGCATTTAACATTCTCCTTTTATTTGAAACATTTCTTTTAGCAGTGGAAACAAATGATGTTCCAGAATCAGGAGATTCAAGTGCTAATTCCATCTCACATAGGAATCTGCATTGCTCCCTTCAGCACATCACTCAACGCTGCCCCTGAGATATGGCCTAGGTAGCTCCGCCTCTTAAGCTGTATCATCAAAGACAGCAAAATAAATGCCTCTGCTAGATAACATTTCTTTGTTTAATTGATCTTGTCTGGGGAGGGGATCCAGTGATGGCAGCAAATGAAGTGGAAGCTACCTCTTGTTCAGGAGCTTTGCCAATTTAGCCATGCCATTAAGGTAGAACTGGCAGAGGCTCTGATCTATGTACAGGGTTATATTCAGGGTTAATTCCTGAGAACASATTCACTGATGTTTTATAATGCTTTGAGATTTCTGAAGGGAATATTGTACAAAATCTACAATTATTAAAAAGTTTATTGATGATAAGGATGTGATAAACTATCCAAAAGTCTAACAGTCCTTAAATTATTTTGGACGAGTAGGTCTACAAAAGTATTAGAGCTGGATGAAAATTACAGTTGAAATTGCACCAGGACCATGGGTCATTTGGATTCAGTACAATTTCGACTGAATTAGTGTAATACAATTCACCTCTTTATATAGTGGACTTATGATGAGAATACTAATAGACCTTGCAGCCATCGCTATAATCATGCAGCTTAACTTTGTAATTACTGCTCTTGGAACTGTTCTTCAAAACAGGAAACACAATTTTTAATTAAAAAGCAAATTACAAATAAATTAACTATTCAGATGACAGAAGAAGATTACATTATAAGTATACATTACAAGCTGTTCTATTTTTTTTAGAGAGTTTCCTGCTGGCTTGTTGATTTTAGTACATATTTTGAAAGAAGCTTTTAAAAATGAAAAATTTCAACTAATAATTCCTTATAGTTACTTTAAAGCACACTAAGGTATTACAGGAAGATCAAAATACCATGTGTTTTACAAAAAACAAAAGCAATTTAAATATTTTTAGCCTACATACAATTCAAAATGTTGTATCAGTTATTTTCTCTATACCCTATATACAGACCTAACATACAACTTATTTTTGGTGATTTTTGGATAAGACAGTGCAGTGAAAGCCAGTTATCATAGTTCCTAGTATGAACAAACGAAACTTTTTCTGCAAAAATTAAACTTTGCATAATCCCTTGAATCCAGTACTAAGTGGTTTCACTCAGAGGAAACATCCTGGTTTCATACACATTTTCTCTGCTACAAGATATCTCTAGTGCTTATAATTACTGCATTTTTACCAGATCAGTTTCCTAAATGAAGACAGGAGGAAAAAATTACTGGAAAATATAATAAATGACTGTATTTTTCCACTGCCTTGCACAGTCACACAGCTGTTAGTAGGCACAAACAGCTCCAAGACTCTTTGGAGCAAAACAGCTCCTTTGCCAAGTGATATTTAAGCATGTGGATCCTGCTGGAAGAATATGAGGAAGCTCTAATCGCTTCTCTCCTACTTTTCTCCAAGTCAGATGAAATAAAATAAACACTGAGGAGCAACGTTCTCACCTAGTCCTTTAAGTTCTAATTTTTGTTGCTTTCTTATGATCCTAAAAAGAGTTATTGTGAATGTGTAYGTCTTCTACTGAATTAACTGTTGGTGAATTGCTGATTAGTAGAAAATGAAGTAGTTGTGAATTTTCTATGTTTTCTTGGCCGATGTTTTAGGCTTGGACAAAATTAGATGACAAACCACAGTTGTTGAAAATTACTTACCCCATATTCCCATAAATACTGCAAACACCAGTGTTCCAAAGCTATCAAATATACAGAGTTTCTGTAAAAAAATGAAAAGAAAAAAAGTCTTAAAATGTAATGGCCCAGTGTTTTCTTCTACATTGACCAAGAACAGAAGWTCCTTATTGAAAATCATGGGTTCTAGCTCTCTTCTAGTTTAATAAACAATCTTTACTGACAGTGTTTCCTCACTTTCACTCAATGTACAAGACACTTCAGCAAATTATAGAAATTAAGTGTAAAAAATAGCATTAAATGTATATGCCAAATAGCAGAAAGAGGATAGTAAAATGGTATATTATCAAACTTCTTTCCATCTGTTGCATAGGAAAAGGAAAAATTAGTGCTTCCTAGTCTGGGAGCTCAGTCCTTGGTTAGGTATTTTTAATACAGCCACAAAAAGGCAGTGAACACATCTGGTGTCTGACATGAGTCAGACGACAACAAATCAAGCTATTTAGTAAAAACATATCTTGATGGATACCTCTGTTATCACAATTTGCTTTTTCTTTCCATCATACCATTTTTTCTATATTCTTGGTTTTTTCTACCCTTTATCTTAAGTGGGCTGAAGGAACATGATTCATTAAAGCTAGGCAAAATATTTTTCATCGGTAGCTGAAAAATTGCAGTTTTGGAGTGATTGAGTTTATGGAAAGGAATGACCAAAGGCTAACACTAGCCTACTGAGATAAATTAATGGAGAAAGAAAGACAGATTCTGCTAGACAGAAATTCTGAGCAGGAGCCTGGCATGCCTTCTGTCATGGCTAACATCAGTCTCKCCATCTCCTTCTTGACAACTCAGATGAAATTCAAGGCACAGATTCAGTTAATTTGTTTGGGGAGGGAGGCATGAAAATTTAGTTGTGTCAAAACGTTTTTTAAACAAAATTTCTAAGCAAAATTGTTTAAGTCTAAATCCAGATTTTAATAATTGAACTTTTTTTCCAAAAGGAAGGAAATACCCCAAAATGAAGCCAGAATGTTTCATTTTGTATCAAACAAAATTTATGTTTCACCCAGTATCAAATATTTGGGGGCTATTTGAAAAAAAAATCCTCTTTTTCTTTTAATTTTAGATTAAACTGAAGCAATTATTATTATTGTTGTTCTTACTTTTCAAATTTCAGTCCCTGCACCAAAAAGCCCAACTATTTGGACAATTTTACTAATCATGCAGGACACTAGTGGAGAAACAACAATGTTTTTGGTGTGGTAGGTACTAGAGAAAGTGCAACTGAAGTTCAATAACATGTCTATAAGCTGTGTATGTAGTTACCTTGGACGATTCACAAGTGATGGTGAGGTTCCAGTAGGTACATACTTTATCACATTGAGGGCACATTATGATATTACCTCCTATGTTAGGATCACATACTTCTTGGCTAAAAAGAAAACTAGTCAGTTACTCACCAATGCTAACCTTTGAAGTCCTTTTTCACATGTGAAGTTAGTGCACTAATCTCAGGGAACTGAGAAATAACTTAGTAGTGATCTGCTCTCAAGAATTTCCCCCCCTCCCTCCACACCCCCTATTTCCAGTCTTAGCCCTCATCTCAAAAATGGATGGTATTGAGGGAAATAATTTCCACCCCATACACTTGGTGGTAATTCTTAAAACTGTTTGTACTAAAAATAAAACAGCTCTTCAAAGATCTTAGATCATCTCACATTCCTCAATAGGAAACCCACACCTGCATGCTGTTACCAGCTATAAYAGCAGGTCTGATGGGAATGGAGAGGAACACTGCCTACCAGAACATAGAACAGCAACAGACATAAAACAGCTACCTCGTCTCTCTGTGGTCTTCTAAAGAGGATCAAAATGGACAGGRAGGAGTGGCAGGGTGATTAGGGGAATGGCAAAACCGTCTCCTAAGAGATGGCAAAACAGCTTGGCTTGGCAYAACTAGGTTATGTAATCTAGCACAGTAGAGGTTGTACGGTGATGTGCTTGTTCTCTACATCAGCTAGGTAAACACCAGGTAGACAGATGAACTATTTGTCTAAATGATAATACTGAAATAAGACTAAGTAGGTATAAATTAGTCATGAATCAGTTTGGCTCCAGTCAACACAGGAGTGGAGCTCTAGAAGAGCCCTTCATCATGTTTAATAAGGAGAAACACCCTTCTTGAGGGGGGCTGTAAGATGTGATAGCCTGTAGAGAACATTGCTCAGTGACCTAGGTGTTTTTTCTTTGAAATCTGTCATGCTCTAAAAAGGGAATCCGCGTTATGACTATGCCAGTCTCTCTTCCCAGTGTATCCTGGGCAGCTGAAGCCCGCTGTGCTGTTGTTCTTCACGTTCACTTCTCTCAAACTATGGAAAAGCAATTTTGGAGTTTCTATCAGGGTCTCTGGATACATTCCTTAAGGATTACTACTGAAAAGGATATGTTACAGCAATTTGTACTGATCACTGATTTTCACTCTTTTCTTTGTAATTCTATGCCAGGTGTAGTGAACCTAGTACRAAGTATGAAGACAATGATGAAATAGCAAACTCTCAAATGCCTATCATTGTAATGATTCCTGGACATTACTCTTTTATGCCTTTACCTTCAAATCCATGACTGTTGTCAGAATGGAAAGAGCTCAGGCTCTTTCATTTTGCATATGACTTTATTATGCAATGTCTTGCAAACTCCGTACAGTAGGGGACTGACCAAAATTATGTGCAATATTAACACAGGCTTGATTAGATACCTCCATGTGCAGTTGTCCTTTGTCAGGCATCCATACAGAAAACAGCCAACTCCTACAACTGCAGCCACGATCAGCATATTAGTGTAAAAGCCCAGCCAAGCAAAATAGATTCCAATTTTCTCTCCATAATATTTCCTGTGGAAGGGAAAGGTTTCTTCTGAAATGCAAGTAAATTCACATTTCTGTTTCAAATAGCTCTTCATTTCAAACTTTTTGTGCCAGCTCTCATTGTCATATTCCTCTGGTTTGAGCTTTAGGATTGCAGAAGTGTTATAGCTGGTAATTTCTAGGTATTTCTATTGCCACTTTTATGCTTATACAAGAGGACAACAAGGGGAAAAAAAGGAGAGAGAAAGATGATTCTTTGCAATGTAAAATTTTAACTGGTTGCTTTTTCATGAACTGCTTTGTCATAAAATCAAGCTCAAAGTATGCTCCCATGCATGGCCTGCTACGGGTGTAGGTATCTGTCCTTGGAACTGMGATGCATCTTCTTGACATCACCAAAACTAGATCTGTCATGCAAGCTCCTAGGTCCTTCTGCATTAGACTAGTCCTAGTCACACCAACCTGATAAAATCCAGGGGCTGCAGTTTGAAAACGTTTTTAGGGTGAGCCCATTCTTTGTAGAGAAGATACCGTTCACTTGGACAGTCAGGATCAGTAGACGGGTGCCTGAAACTAGACTGCAAAATAGAAAGAGTATAGGAAGAAAATACATTTTAACCTAACCAGCATGGATCAATTGTCATCTCTCCAAACCCTATGTTATGAGGGTCTGGAATAGCCTTTTTGCCCAGTCTCAGTGCAAGACCGAGAAAGGAGCAGGAGGGCAGCTCTGCGAGCATGTCAGAATTCAAGACAGAAGGTTGTCAGAAAGGCAACGAAGAGGCAAGCATTTATCTTTACATACGAAAGCCAAAAATAATAGACACTAATCATGAACTTAAATCTAAGCAYGTGTAAGTGCCTTGACACTGAGGAACAGAAATAGAAAAGGATACATTCTAACTAAATTAAAATGGATTTTAAGTAGCTCTAACACGCAAAAATGCTTTGCTTCAGGACAATATTGTATTGGAACRAAGACTGGAAAGTCTGGAGGATAAATCCAGGGATTCTAGCCTCTGTTTTAAATTTAAAAGAGAATCCACATGCAGATAATGCATGTGTTTTTTACTAGGTTACTTGAAAACCTATTTCAAGAAAACCTATTTTATCTGATGGAATTTTCCATTCTCAATCTGTGGTGCAACAAGAAAAGTGACATTTGTAGAAATCTATTGGCTACTTTTGGTTTTTAGAGAAGCTGCAATACATTTTTTTTAATTGTGTGAAAAGACAATCATTAATTATCAGGCACACTGAGCTCATATTCCCCATGCTGTGACAGAAATAGCCAGCAAGGCAGGTTTTAAATCTTTAAAAAAACCCATAGTAACAGATACTCATGAATTTTATTTATTCTGTCCTATAAAGTTTTGGGTTACTCACAAGAAGCATGATTTATCTTAATTTTGACTTAAATCTTTTCTTGAAGTCTTTGGAGGCCCCCTGAATATTTTATGTTGAGTCCAAGTATCTCCAGTAGTTACCATTCCTGATCTCCCATTTTCTTAATCTCTTTTCAACAGAACACACTTTAGATTCAAAACAGTGSTTCTGATGGGGGAGGAGATGTGTGAGTGCAAAGATAAAAAATCAGATCTAAGTCTGTGCTTAATGTGTCTCATTTGCACCCTCACACTGAGCTTTCCCTTAGTCAAATACTCTGAAATCTGTTTTTTTTCTTCCTTATTTGCTTTTTCTGTGTTATTACTAGCCTTTATATGGAAAACGATTTTAATATAGTTTGGTTCCTTAAATGATATACCTTAAAAATAGAAAGGTTATCTCAGGAATGTAGCTACAAAAGCTGGATTTCTTTTTGTTTCAAGGATAAATTCACATCTCTTAAGWATATCTCCATGACTCTGACATCATCTACTGAAGTGCTGTACTGGTCCCACAGAGCCTTCCTGCAAAAGAGTGAGTTTTACTGCAGATGGGTGCCAATGTTTGGAAACTGTGAAAATGTACCTCATTCTGTAAGACTGTAACATAGTCTAAAATGAGATTTGTATTCTAAATCTCTCACATTTGATAGGAATTTTAATACTGAAAATTTGAATACTAATAAAAGGAACTATGTTAAAACTCTGATTTAGAAATTATGACATAGTGTGTCATGGGAACTATCGCTCAGGTACCCTGTTTCCTCTATTGATCAGGCGCTTTACTGAACTACATCTTCCAGAGAATAGAAGATTAACGTCTCCTAAATGAAATACTTTGTTTTTCGGTTATGGAACATCTTTTTTTAGASAAAGATCTACACATTTTCTTGAAAAAATGAATGTGTTTTGGGAAAAAATCTCTTTAGCCGAACTATGTACCATTCTATTACGTGGCTATAAGAATCAGTTAAAAAGTAGGGCAATATCAAAGGTGCTCGTATCTTCTGCTATAAAAYAAAAAACAAATATTCTCTCAAGCTCCATATGTCTATTTCTAACTATATAACTATTACAAGCACTGGACTTACATCATGAAGGGGAAATGCCGCTTTGTAGATTCCAGCATCCAGTAATTTGTTAATGCCAAACTTTTTTACATTGTTTTTTGTTGCATATTCCACACGGGACAGGATAAAATGAACCTGAAACATACAAAATGCTTGGTGTCTCTTGCAACCTGYAAGTAATTATACAAAATGATATCCRCTTCAATATATAATTGAGTTAGAAAAGGGCTAACAGCGTAGACAAAATTAATTGTAGAAGGCATATGAACCATTCAAATCTTTCTTTTAAATCTTAGCTCATATTCAGGTGGAATGAAATGAAAAAGTTATGGAATGCCTTCCTTCTAGATTGTCCAGCTTGTTCCATAAATGACACAGAACTATTGCCTCCCACATATTTCTAGTACTTCAGGATGCTTTCAAAAASGTAATTGCACTGATCTAATTATAATAATCTTTTATTTTCAAGATTAAAGGTTAGAAATACCCTATGTACTTACAATTCGACTTCTAGTTGCAGGATTGAAAAATGTGTCTTTGTCTTGAATAWAAAAGTTGGACAAATGTTCCTTTTCAAAAGGTGCAGTGAAAAACTCTTGCTCAGGTTTGATGATATTTTCATCTACTCTGAACAGTCTACTAAACCAGTTGAAAGCTGAATCTCGGGTTTTTAGGTCATCAGGCTGCAGAGGCAATTTGATGTGCATAACCTCAGCGTACGTGCACAGCACTTCCCAAGGTGCATGCACTTTTACAAAAATAAGTTTTTCATCCAAAATCTAAAATGAAAGAATATTAAAAATATATGTGTATAAGAAAATGAAAGTAAGGAATTTTTCATACCACCTTTAAAACTACTCAGATTTTTCTGCCTCTTTAAAGCTCACAGGTGACCCATTAAAGGCTGCATTCTTTGTCCATCTTAGCGAGTATATCATTAGTTTCTGTAAAGACACTGACATAAGGTGAAAATATTCAGGAGAGAACAGCATGAAAAAAAAAAAGACTGCTAAATGTTCCTTTAATGCTAACATCTCTRCAAACTACTTTACAAAGCAATTTAAGTTTAACAAAGCTTACCCTTTATGGATTAATTAGGAGTGTTTATACACCTGGACTGGCTGGCCAAGCTTTGGCTTTGGAGCTGTAAGTGACTCTCCCCAGCAGTTCAACTGCAACTCCAGGGTTATGTTATTGATGGAAAAAGGCTTTGCTGCAGTGGGTGATTCTGGAATTTTGCATGGAGAAYGGGGAAAGGGAAGCGAAGACTTCTGAGAAAGACTGCACTGGGCACATTTGTTCCCAGCTGTGTGCCCAACCTAGCAGCAGCCTGCAGTGGGAACTCTGGGAGTCGCTACTGGCTCCGGTCTGCACAGCACTTGTAGATCTCCTGCTCCCATTGACTCCCTGAATCTTTGAGTCTCAGTCACAAGAAATTACATTATGCAGTTCATTGGCTCAGGAATGTCTGTCAGATTATCTCTGATCTAGACTGAAGAAATTTCCAGTTTCCAAAGCTTTACAGTCATAACTGTTGCAGAATTACTGAAAAATGCAAAATACAAGCATAGCAACAGATCCATGTTAGCCTTTCAGCTTTGTTATGAATCTGAAGAGCCAGACCGCATCCTTGGATGTACAACAACAGCTCTCACTACAGAAATCTAATAAGTACCATGAGGTCATGGATTTCAAGTCCAATCTGGGAGAAAGGGKCAAAATGACTCCTGTTCCAGAGCCCATTAACTTGTCAAATAATAACAAATACACACTAGAACAGATTTTCTTGTACATCTCCCAGGAGACTCAGCCCTAAAGCTGCAGTCTTGCAGGAAAGGAAGGAAAAGTCGCTTTATGCCATTTTTGTTCTATCTGAATTCTGAACTACTGTGGGGGCTGAGTAACCCTCAGGGCAACAGTTGGCAATTCCAGCAGCGATTGTACACTATAAAAGCTCTCTTGAACTGCCTGCAGCCTACATTGTAGCCCCAAATATATCAAGCATGATGGTTACAACTACTTGGACTGTGCCAGGCCTCATGAGGAGCTGGGTCACTTACAGGGGCCTTGTAGTGCTTTTTTGGTAGGGAAATTGYACCCTCAACACCCACTGGCTTATTTACACTTCCTATATAGCAAGATGTAAGGGGAAAAACTGTCCTTAGAATGTAGCTAGTAATTTTTTATCTTCCAAGTGCTGAGTAAACATGAACTATAYAATCTTCACACTCCACATGTTTCATTTTGTAAAGGAAGAAAGAGGCACAAAGTTTAAARGATCTCACATGAGACCACGGAGACATTTATTGACAGAAAAAGGGTGAGCCTTTCCTGTTACTCTATACTGAGAGGAGAAAAAAGTTACAGTAAATTCATACATCCCGTTTCCTTATTCGTTTGAGCCAGCTACTCTCAGACACAGCCACCCACACAAAGAGAACGGTACTCACTGATCTTGTGGCTTCAAGCTGCAAGCCATTGTTTATCAGATTGGATTCATAAACTTGTCTCTTCCTCTGTTAAAAGGGATTGAAAATTATAAAATGTCTTTTCCAACATGCATTTCACAAACATGTATGCACAGAAGAACAGAATTGCTTCCCAAAATTAAAAATCATTAAGTCATTATCTGTAAAGCCCACTTGGCAGCTGCTGTGGCAATGCATACATTCCTAACTAATAATCTAGATCAATTTTTGTTTCTGTCCAATAAGCAGTAATGTCCTCAAATGCCACTGCAGAAGAGACTTCACTCTCTTGGATTACAATTACAAGATGGGGGAGACTCACAGCTAGTTCAGTTTATGGCACATTACAGAGGTAAAGGCGAGCTCCAAATTTTGGCTTTGTGACAATTATACTTGAAACTTGAGATCTTCTTCTCCTTTAGCCACTAACCGAACCTCTGAGGGCAGCCTCCCTCTTCCCATTAATTTGCCCTTTAGAAAATACTCTTCATCTCAAGGACTTTCCAGGAAAATCAATATCCACTTTCCTCCCAGCAGCTTGCAACTGTATTCTTCTTTCAGAGTACTCACACAAGCCTACACAATGATTCAAACTGCAGTATCCCCCTACATTTTAGTACATGGATGGGCAACCCCAAAGGAAAACGCTGACAGCTGTAACACTTTTAAGATCAATGATGCTGTTCTAGGAGCAYTCAGTGTCCCCAGAAGAGCATAACAAGTTTCCCTCAAGAAAGATGTAATTCATAAATCATTCTAATTTCACTTCATGGTGCCAGACAGCACTAGGTGGTTAGTCAGTCACAAAAAATCTGAAATGTCTTTGTGATCCTGAATTTCCTTCTCTTTTACAATCTCCACTCACACAACTCTCCCCTCCSCAAAAAGAGCCCCTCTCCTACAAAATACCAAGTATAGAACATTTTTAAGAAATTTTGAAAATTGATGTGGAGTAATCCAACTTAAAAGTTAGTTGCAGTCAGGTAGTTACCCACTGAGCTATTTGTTCATCTAAGTCAAGGGTGGCCAGCCCTCCCTAGCCACAAGATTGTATATCAGAATATTAATATGGGAAAGAGGGGGCACCTGTAGGCAGCCRAGGCAGAGGAGAGGCTTCTGTGAGTAGTTTGCCAGGAGCAAATAGCAACTCAGGGGGACTCACTGCTTTATCATTAAACCCAGCTAGGTTCKATTGAGCACTGTTCTCACAGAGACTTGGTTATCACTATTTCCTTATTGTCAGACTGTTCTCAGCCACTGGAAAATTTTTCTAGTTTATATTTTCCTCTACCTAAAGGATTCTGAGCGGACCACTAAAGGAACTTTGATTTTTTCAAATAAGAGTGTGCCAGTGGTTTCTGTAGCCTGGTTGTCTGCAGTCAGAAAAACCTCTGTGCTTAAGATCCAGTCCTGTTGTTACTGTGAAGGACCATAAAATCAYAGAATCAGTAAGGTAATCAATAAGTAAGGATTGGGAGGAATCTCTGGAGGTCATCTAGTCCAACCTCCCTGCTCAGCAGCGTCACCTACAGCATGTTAGACAGGGTTGCATCCAGGTGGGCCTTGAGTATCTCCAGAGGAGGAGACTCCACAACCTCTCTGGGCAACCTGTGCCAGTGCTCCATCACTCTAACAGCGAAGAAATTCCCCTTCACGGTCAGGTGGAACTTCCTGTGGTTCGATTTCTGCCCATTGCCTCTTGTCCTGTCACAACTGAAAAGAGTTTGTCCCTGTCCCCTTGACACCCTCCCTTCAGGTACTTTTACACATTGATAAGATCCCCCCTCCGTCTTCTCTTCCCCAGGCTGAAGAGGCCCAGCTCTTGCAGCCGTTCCTCATAGGGCAGGTGCTCCAGCCCTCTGGTCATCCTCGTAGCCCTACACTGGACTCTCTCCAGTAGCTCCATGTCTCTCTGGTACTGGGGAACCCAGAACTGGACACAGCATTCGAGATGAGGCCTCCCCAGGGCTGAGTAGAGGGGCAGAATCACCTCCCTCAACCTGCAACAGTCTTCCTAATGCAGCCCAGGATACCAGTGGATTTCTTGGCACAAGGGCACATTGCTGGTTCATGGTCAACTTGTCATCCACCAGCATTCCCAGGTCCTTCTCTGCAGAGCTGCTCTCCAAAAGGTCAGCCCCCAGCTTGTCCCAGTGCCTAGCGTTATTTTTCCCTAGGTGCAGGACTCTGCACCTGCCCTTGTTGAACCTCATGAGGTTCCTCTCCGCCCAGCTCTCCAGCCTGTCCAGGTCTCTCTGAATGGCAGCACAGCCCTCAGGTGTCTCAGCCACTCCTCCCAGCTTGGTATCATCTGCAAACTTGCTGAGGAGGCACTCTGTCCCCTCATTGAGGTCATTGATGAAGAAGTTGAACAGGATGGGACCCAGTACTGAGCCCTGGGGGACGCCACTAGCCACAGGCCTCCAACTAGACTCTGCACCACTGACAACAACCCTCTGAGCTCTGCCTTTCAGCCAGTTCTCAATCCACCTCACTGTCCACTCATCTAACCCACACTTCCTGAGCTTTTCTAGGAGGATGTTATGGGAGACAGTGTCAAAAGCCTTGCTGAAGTCAAGGTACACAATGTCCACTGCTCTTCCCTCATCTACCCAGCCAGTCATTCCATCACAGAAGGCTATCAGACTGGTTAAGCAGGATTTCCCCTTGGTGAATCCAGGCTGGTTACCCTTGATCACCTTCTTTTCCTCCATATGCCTGGGGATGACATCCAGGATGAGCTGTTCCATCACCTTTCCAGGGATGGAGGTGAGGCTGACCGGTCTATAATTGCCTGGGTCCTCCTTCTTGCCCTTCCTGAAGACTGGAGTGACATTGGCTTTCTTCCAGTCCTCAGGCACCTTTCCAGTTCTGCAGGACCTTTCAAAGATGATGGAGGGTGGCCTGGCAACAACATCCGCCAGCTCCCTCAGTACCCGTGGGTGCATCCCATCCAGGCCCAGAGATTTGTGGATGTCTAGCCTGCCCAGAAGGTCTCTAATCCTATCCTCCTCAACCAAAGAAAAGTCTTCCCCAAACTCAATATCTTTGGTAGAAATTCGACTAATGACTCTTTAGGTAAAGTCTTAGAAACTTTGATACAGACACAAAAACCGGCCTGCAGAATCAGACCAAGGTCCACCCACTGACTAGCCTGTCTCTAGGGGGGCACAAATATCAGAGACTTCAGCAAAAGGATCAAAAATGTTTAGAATTTTGTCTCCACATAAGTTTCATCCAGATCTTTAATGTTGATAGAAGCCCCTGAAGCAGGAAAAAATATATTCTAAAACTCTGTTGGAATTAATTATGATACTGAATAATCATATGAAGATTCCATCCCTTTTATACTGTTCTCAACAGTTGCATCTGTATATAGTAATGGTCTAAATGGACTAATCTCATATTTTGTTAAAAGGTATTTCTTTTATCTGTTTTGCATTTCCTACCTTTTTATTACAGTGTCTTCCTTATCCTGAGAATGCTAACTTAGAATGAATGAGATTCTTCCTTGCAACAATGTATTTCCTTGCATTTGTCAGCATTTCATAGCTAATTGTGCTCTTCATTCCCTCTCAAAGCTAAAGCTTTAGAGTCATCTTGGCTCTTGGGTAACCTACATAACTATTTCCTCTGCAATTTTTATAACATCGTAACTCACTCCCCTTACCACATCATTAATAAAGGCACTAAACAACACAGGTGGTTTTTTTTTTCTCTCCACTATTACCTCTTTTGCCATGCTGAAAATTATTAATTTAACCCTACCTTTTTGCACCTTTCGTGTTCATGTTGTTCTTTGAAAGATGAACAATACTGACTCATGATCTGGAGTCCTGCTGTGTTTCAGGAAATAAAAAAGGCATAGGGCCAAATAACCATTTTATTTCTTCCTAAATACCGCAAAGATAGATAGAGGGTGATTCTGAGTTATATGTATGCTTAATTTCTTTAAAAAAATATATTACCATTCAGATTGCTTCAATAATTCATTATGCCAAGGAGCTCACCAAATTAACTTTGCCCTCAAAATTTTATAGGAGTGTTGACAATATAAAGTTTCCAATAATGCATTAATGCAAGCAGTGAGAAACAAAGCCCATGGGAACTTTTGCTAATTAGAGGTTTTCCTATTTTATATAAATGATTGAATTATGTGTAAGACGATCTTGGAGCAGCTAGACTTTTACCCAGAGGAATCTATAGTGGTTTTGTGTTGACTAGGGAATACAGCATAATAATATGATAGCTTATTAGGTCTGAATATGGAAATTGTTCCAAGCTTATTTCAGTGTCCGGCATTTTGCTAGGCTACCTGCAAAGCTAAGTTGTAGTAGTAAGGTAAACACGGTAAAGTTTGGATGTAAAGCTGACATAGATTTTGATGACTGAATGGCTAGCCAATAAAATAATATACTATGAGATACATAATCACATACAGTCTTAAGAAAGTGAAAGTAGAGTATAGATAAATATGAAATATTAAAGGCATGTAAAAGGGCTAAYTCTTGGGAGCTGCTTCTCCCCCTTAATGCTTTCAATATCTGATCATTCTCTTGCCAGGCTGAACAGGCTAACAAGATTGTGAGCCTGGAAATAGGAAACAGATCACTATGAGGTTTTTCTCCATGTTTTGTAAATGGCAGRGAGAACTTGCTTTGATTACAGTGATAGAAGAACGTTAACTCATATCTTCACTTGGTTTCTTTGGGCAAAGAGAAAAGTTCCCCACAAAAATTTCAGTGTGGCTTCAGGGGGAACAATCYGAACAAGGAGAAGAGTGTTTGAATAGCCCTGCCTGATTGGTTGATCTGAGAATCAACAGATAAATCACAGATGGTCAGAGAGAGAACACTGGACTCAAAGAAACCCCCACAGCAATCAGTTAAAAGAAGTAGAGAGGACCACTATCAATACTGGTTGTCAACTCTGAGTTTCTTTGGTGGCACTGGAGGCTCCTCCGGAAGCCCAAGCTGTCTGCATCAAGAAGTTGATCGACTGAGAGGCTCTGCTGCTATTGTTATGTTTTTAATGTAAACTTCTTTCCTTTATGTTTGGAGATATCATAAAAATGCGAAGCAAAATATGCTAGGAAGACTCTGAAATAAAAGAGTAAGTGCAAAGACCTCCAAATATATATATTTTGAGATACCTTCTGATTTTACACCACCATAGTGTTTTTTTGAAACCTGATTCATGACCACACAAAATTGGCAATACTGCAGTCTAACTCTACTCTCAATAGTGGCTTTTAATCACTGTGTTTGGAAAGACCCATTTTGGGCCACATGAATGCATGCCCTAAATTTAGATAACTCTGTCCTTCCATCTGTCCTTCCATCCTTCCTTCCTTCCATCTGTTGGCAAACATGGAGCACGGTTTGGGGTTACCTCAGGAACAGAGATTTTATTYTAGTGTTTTCCTGCTTCAAAACTAACCTGTCCTGCAGAGCTCAGAGCAGGTGTGGTCACCCTCCTCCCAGTTTCAAAGGTCTTGTTCACCTTTGTTATCAAACTTCCTGGGTAGGTCAGCTGGGCACACCACTAGTATATAGAGCCTGTCATCCTTTATTGTGTCAAATTACAGCATAAAATGGCACTGAGATATCATTTTTTCTATAAACACAAATATTGTTCTTTCTCCACAAGTGTGACACATTCTAAACAATGGAAGAAGTACAGCCAGTTTGTTAAAAGTTGTTGAAGCTTTTCGTTTGTTGGCTATCTAAATTAAACAAGTCTAGTAGTAAGAACTGCTCGTTGTTTGCTTGTGAAGGTAACTTCTCTGGCCTTGCTAAGGTTCTCTGTAAAATGGTACTTTAAAAAATTAATGAGTATGTAGAATTTTCTGAGAACTCTAGTTTTTTAATTTTTAAAACTGTATTTCTGCAAAGTACTTTACTTAATGGCTAGCAATGAAGGTTCTGCTCGAACTCCTACTTAAATAATTGACAATCTTTCAGTTTATTTCTGATGTGCAGAGGCAGATGGACTAGAATGACATTCTGCATTGATTTGTGTTGAATTTATCTTTCTGTTTTTTCTGGTGACCCTTTAGCTTTCAAGAATGAGGCACTTGAGAATTCCAACAGATAAAACTGGCATTTTGGAGCATTTTATGAAAGACTGGTGATATTTAATTTCTATCCTGACAGTAATCTATCCTGATAAATGGGTTACGTAAGTTATGAGGTTTAAAAGCATGCTTTGGGCAAGAACTTGAATTTCAGACAACAGCTGCACCCCTGTTTTGGAATTTGTTTGCAAGTGCTGCACATGACAATTTCTGGAATCTGCTTCTGACAGAGTTTTGTTTTTTGTTAGTGCTTGCAAAATTGATTGTGTAACAACTTTAAAAGTTTTGAAGTTCTACTTGAGTTTTGTACATGAACCTTATCTGCTAAATTTTGAGTCTGTAAATTACGTAAGACACTTGCATGAGGATGTGATTTCAGTCCTTTGGCTTTGGCTTCTTTAAAGCAGATTTAGAAAGTACATGAAAATGAGGGTAGCAAAACAGCAATGAAAACTTCCAAGCGCTTCAGAAACCTAGATTTTTGTTCCTTTTTCTGAATCAACCACATATTTCTAGATATTTTATTTCATTCTTTCCTCTGAGCCATTTTCTCAAGAATGCTACTAATTAATACAAGCTAACATTGGGCCAGTTTCTCAGTTACATTCATACAATTCTACTGAACAAGGACAGAAAGTCATTCAAATTAAATACAACAATACTCTAGGCCTGGATAGTTCTCTTATTGCAGGAGAATATATGGTTCTGTGCCCCATTTTTCTGAATCCAATAAATTGGATACCTACCTTGAGGTCTGATTTGCAAATCATTCCCATTAATCTGGGGGCTCCTCCATTCTCATTATATCATACAAAAGGACTGCCAAGTGAAGCACCCCGAAGTTTTTACTTCTGATGCCTACTAACAATTTAAATTCTGCCCTAACCTACATGCCATGCAATCAGGTGGAGTAGAGTGTAAGTCAGATGGAATTTGCTCCAGTGACTACATTTCAGGGTCCCTACATCTCACAGAGCTGTGAAATTGCTCTTGGCCAATTTGAAATCAGTGGAAACATTGCTGTTGACCTCAGTGAGGTGAAGATTTCACCCTAAGAGAACAGATTTCACTGGATCTGTTACCTTTTAATAAGATGGAGTTTGAAAGTTCTGTGAACAATAAACCTTTGGATAACAGCTCTATAAAACTGGTCATGAGAGTCAAAGAAAGAATAGTATGAGCAAGGCACATTTTCAGCCTTCAGCTTGAATTACACAAGATACTGTTTATGAAATTTAGCATTTTCAGTTCATCATTGATCAGGGACAGACAATGAACTGTTCGGTACTTAAAGCTGATTGTAAATGACAGTATTCCTCACACTGGTACCTTGTATGTCATCACAAGAGTAGAAGTCCATTTGTACCAAAAGAAAATAAAACCAAATAAACAATAATGTCAGTAAATACAAGGCACCAATAAGATATTATGCCAGTACTAGTATTCTTTATGAATCTTGGGCAGCAGCACCTCCACACCTTTCTGAGAATTTTGATAGGCCAAAACATTAATTCTATCACTGTACCTTCTATTTGTATTCTTCTATATATACAGTATACCTTCTATTAGTATTTTCCAGGCTGAAAAACTGCACCATAAACGTGATATTCCTTTCTACTTCAGACATACAGTATATGTGTTTTGTTTCTTCTCTTCAAATATTCCATTTGCATTTATATTTTGTTTCYTCTCAGTCTTTCTCCCTTCACTTCTACTGCAAGTGTTAGGCAGGTCCCAAGGGAGAATCCTGCATCTTGCTTTGAAGGAAGTTCAGGAAGAAAGATGTTAGCAATGCTGTCAATGTCTGTGCAGCATTTACTTAGGGTATGAAGATATGCAGCACACATGGTTTCTTTTAGCTGCAACCACTATTGATCTCAGTGAGACTAACGCTCTCTGTTTTTAAGGTTACTAAAGTACCTGTGTGCTTAGAGCTGACCTGCACCTATCCCATCCTAGAAAGGTAGAAGACTGTTTATATTCAAGTCTTTAGAGGGTTGTTTCTTGACTAACAGATAAAGAAAATGCATTTCTAAATTGATGACATCTCTGTGTGAAGTATTAGGAAGAGAAAGTCAGTATTTCTGAACTGTAGACCAGATGACTTACTTCAGCTCATGTCACTGCACAAAAGACTCATTGAGTAAAATCCTTTCTTCATTGCTCTCTTCTTCCTTCCTTCATCTTTCAGTGTCCTCTAGCACCTTCCCTTCCATTTCTGCAATATTTTGTCTGTTTCATGAACAACTTTGGATTTTTTCATTASTTCTCCAGTTCAGTGTCATCACTCTTGTATTCACTGTTCTTGTCCTGGAAGATTCTCCATAACTCTGCAACTTCTTTATCCTAGTTTCTATGCTTTCTACTGCTTTTTCAGCATTATAAGTCAAAATTCTTGCCCGTACCTTCCACAGGACTCCTAAGGCTTCAGATTCTCCTTGTTCATGGAAATCCTGGCTCTGAAAACTGCTATTAGTCTCTGTAACTAGCTTTCTTCTGATATAACTATGTTATCCCTTAGGATCTCAAAGACTGGTAATGGCAGAATTGCTAGGCAACTGAAAACAGTCTTCGGTTTTACAGAAAGATAACACATATAGACAAAAAAAAACTCATACRGAAAGACTCAGTCATAAAAAGACTAACCATCACCTTGGATATGTCTGCTGCACCTCAGGCTCATAGGATCACACGATAATTCAGGCTGGAAGGGACTTCAGGAGGTAGGTCTCTAGCCCAACCTCCTGCTCAAAGCAGGGTCAGACCAAGCTGCTCAGGGCTTCAAGATCCAGTCAGGTCTTGAAAACGTTCAATGATGAAGACTGCAAAACATTTCTGGGCAAACTGTTCCAATGTCTGACTGTCCTTATGGGGAAAACGTTTGTCCTTATATCCAGTCTGAACCTCTTGTTTCAGTTTATGCCTGTTGTGTTTTGTATTTCTGCCACACACCTGGGTTCCTCTTCCTGATTACCTCCTTCTTATCTGGGGAACTGCTGTCAGGTTACACCCTAATCCTTCTCTTCTCCAGGCTGAACAGCCTCACTCAGTTCTCCTCAGAGGGCAAGTGTTTCAGCACTCCAATGATTATAGTGGCCCTCTACTGAATGTGCTCTAGTTTATTAACAACTTTCTTGCTTTAGGGGGGSCCAAAACTGGGGACAGCATTCTAGATGCTGTCTAATGAGTGCTGAGTAAAGGGGAATAATCACTTCCCTTGATCTACTGGCAGTGCCCCTGTTCCTGCAGGCCACAGAATCACAGAATGGGTAAGGTTGAAAGGGACCTCTGGAGATCATCTAGTCCAACTTCCCTGCTCAAGCAGGTTCACCTGCAGCATGTTAGAGAGGGTTGCATCCAGGCAAGTTTTGAATATCTGCAGAGAAGGAGACTCCAAAATCTCTCTGGGCAACCTGTTCCAGTGCTCTGTCACTCAGAGAATGCTGTGGACCTTCCTTATGGCCAAGTCTGGCAACTGGGATAGCCAGGATCCCATCAGGGCCTTTTCTGCAGAGCTGCTTCCCAGCCAGTCTTCACCTTATCTGATCATTAGTCCAATATACGATGTTACATATGTTAGTCTATATGATAGTCTAATACACCTCATTCTCATGTTTGTTACATGTAGATAGACTATTTCCTCTTCTTCAGTACCCCAGTAGACTCAATTTGGCTGAGAATCTTTGGAGGACTGAAGCCTTGGAAAGTAACCTCCTCTTTTGAAAGCACATAGCAGAATACACAGAATCTGCTGGTATAATCATTTATGGTTTAGTTCTGGCTAATGTGCTAACACTTTTAATTAATTTAATTAATTAATTWAATTAATTAATATGCTGCACTAAAAATACTAATGCATTGCTCACATTTAATTTCCATCACTATTTGGAAAAGACACTTGTTATATTTTTAAATACATTTGGGCAAAAGCTAAATAATACAAACGTAAATGTAAAATGGTAATAGAAAAAAACAATTGTTTCCAAAGGGGCAGCTTTTTGTTTCTAATCACCTCTTGATTCATTGTTATTGCTGATCCTATGATCATGTGTAACGTAACATCCACCCACTGCAGGACTCTCTTAAACTTTACGAATAATGTTCCTTATGGCTGCCCTGACAATGCCAACGACAACACTGTGTAAYGAGTATCAACGAATTTTGCAGGCTTTTTTACTCCTACTCTTCCCTTCCTAATGGCAAATCATTATTTGTATATCAGCTGCTTTCAATGATATCTCCATCTTTGTTTATCTCCACCAGAGGCTGCTGGAACATGAGAACTGCTGAATCACAGGAAGGAAGTGGGTGGGAGAGCCCAGATTCCAAGAGGACTACAATCCAGCCAACATCTCTCACGCAGTTCATGATTAAAACAGTTCGATGACAGGTCTGAGCTTGTTCTCCTGGCTCTAGTAGCCATTATAGATGAAACCCACTGTGAGACCTACTTAAATAATTCAAAAATAATCTCTGATTGTTGCTGTTCATCATGTTCAAGAAGCACCAAGTAGTCACTGGCTTGAGTCAGAAATTTCCGCAAGGTTGCTAGGGAGGACCAAGCTGTTAAAGTGGCAAGGGAAAAAGTGGTACTTGGAGAAGTTCTGGTGGCAGAACAACACAAAGTTACATCTCCCATGAAGTACTTAAGGCATATTAGTGGGCAGAATGTCAGTGGCTATATCCAGAACTGTCACCTGGAGCACTGCCTCCTTTCATAAGCTCTCCAAATACCCTTATTTCTAAAGTCCAGTAGGGGCCTAATTTAATTACTATATTCATTAAAAAAATGCCCTAATCTGAAGGAGCTGGTGGTTAATTCTTACTGGGATCTTGAAATAAGCATTTTTTGGCTTACATTTCCTGAAGGGTTCCCTCCTACAAGCATGTTCTAAGGACACCTGATGTACACCAACAGACAGTGCTCATTCTGCCCACTGCTCTAACATAAAACAAATGATTCAGAATTGTATTACCAACAACTTACCTTTTGCTTTTTACGGTCACTCCTCTTGTGAGTCATTTTTTTGCTTTCATCTTCATACACCAAAACAAAGTCAATTCTTCGCTGCCCATCACTGAAGAACAAGGAGTCAGGCTTATTATCAAAATCAGCCTGGAAGGCAGGTAGAACAGGTTAATATGAAGAAATTTACTAGCTAGTTCCTCACTTGCTTCCTGTAACACAGTGTTTCAATAATAGAGAAATTCAATACCTATGGACATATATAACAAGAAGTCCAAAGTGACAACAAAATTAGCACTAAACTTGTGTTCTATGACCGGAAAAAAATGTATTTAGAGAAGCTTGGCAGGTCTCTGTATGACATAAGGACAACAGAACTTTGACCTGATTTTATTTTTTTAAAATGGCATATTAGCTTTTAGCAATGGGAGGAGCATTAGGATATAGTACTGTTACTGAATAAGGCATCTGTCAAGTAATTTGCATGCTGTTATGGATACAGTGTTAGATATTCTGTCTATAAGATATTTTATCTCCTGATGGGAGCTTCAGAATTTGTGCCTTCCCATCTGTCCCATTACCTGCCAGAAGTTTAAGCATCTCAACAATTAAAAAGAAAAAAAGCAGTAGTTTTATGCACAACAATTTTGAAAAACATCAGTGCCTGGAGAATTAAGAACACAGCAGGCTACAGATGAACTCTTAAAATGGAACACATCCTATGTGGATTTATTTCTCCTTTTATTAGCAAAATCTCAGCAACCAAAGAACATTGCTATATGTCATGCATCTATCATGTTATAATAGATGCCAAAATCAAAAAGATTAATATATCCATAAGCCATTATCTAGTCCCTGGATGAAAGCAGGATAGATTGTCATATCCACTAATAACATCTTAATGTGTTATTTCATATGAGTGACAATATAGACATATTGATGATAGGGTAATCTGAATGCTTGAGTAATGATTTTGTAGTTTCTAGGAATATTCTGTGGGCACTATCACATGTAACAACTCCTCCTTTTATTTAGTATTTAAATTGTAATGTTATCAGGATTGTCATGTTATGTAACAGCACTAGTACCAACCTCTAAGGCAGTGGCCAGATCCATATGTATTGTTAATGAGGGTACTGCCACTGAAACTGGTAGATCAAAAGTAACTGAAAGAGGACTCAGCATTGMATTAGACAACATAAGTTCTCAAAAGATAGTAAGACTAGCACACAGAAATGTATCGCACCCTGACTTCCAGATGGCTAGACATGCAAAATGGCCTAGGATGGTCTAGGATTCAGAAACTGTACCTAAGCAGAGTTACCAAATCAACATATGACTGCACACTATAAAGTTTTAGGGAAAATGCTTTAAACTTTTAGATGTCACCACCAGAGCACAACAATGACATTGAGTATTTCTGTCACCCAAAGGCAACCACAGATATGAATTCCTAAATTCATAAGAACTAAAGCTGGAAGAGTCCCACTAAGTCATCAAACTTGACCTTGACAAGATTTCTTCCCGCTGAGGACTAGCCAGTTTAAAATGCAGCCCCTGCTACTACCGTTTACAGTCTCAATTCAAACACAGTTAAGACAATTTCACATAGRCTTGCTTCTGTGTGGGAGGAAAGTGTCAAACTGCTAGGTCTGGCTTTGTTTTGAAATAGTTTTTGTTTTCCCACTGAAGTAAACTCAGCCAGTATTTTGAAACTTTCTTTACATTTACTGGAACTCATAAAAAGATTATAGTAATGCTCAGTGTAATAYGCACAGCCCTGTCAGAATGGATTTCTATCTTGAAAATTCCACTAGTATTTCTATTTTAAAATCCTCAAGAAATGATAAACTGATTAACGGAGTAACCAGTATTTACAGATTATTCAGACTAACAGGATAATTAACACTTAGCTCCCAAGTRGATACCTGTACATGTCTTCATCTGGGAACTGAGTCCCACTCGGTTATCTGAGTGTGAGCATTATGTCCCATGCTTAGGAGGCACAGTCAGGGAAAGTGTGATTTCCAGAAAACCCTGTTCAGCCCAAAGCCACTACTTTGTGCCCTGACTGTAGCAGAGAGCTGATGCCTCTGCCTAGCTCCAGGGCTGCATTCAGGGCTGGTCAGTGGGTGAATCATCTGTGTTTGTAAAACAGATACTTGTGTCTCAGGAAAACTTGTGGCACTGCATCAGGATTGCACTAAGTTTGGGCATCACTGTGGTGGAACGTGATATGAACCAGGTCGATGACAGAAGTCTGATATAAACTGGTAAAAAACTCACCATTTTCCTCCTCCGACTTAYGTTTCGCAAGCACAGTGGCACATAATGGCCATAATGACAGACTAGAAAGAGATTTAATGCTGAGGCCTCACCACCAACAACCAGCAGCAGCCACTGTCTGGAGACTGCCTGGAAGGTGCTGGGGTAGCAGCAAAAGAGAGTGAGGAGAGAGCTGAACAGAGAGCACAACCCCCACAGCCACTGCTCTTCTCTGGGATCCCAGCAATCTCTGATCTTGGCTAAAATTGCTCTGTGTTGCAATGTTGGAAACCCAGAGACCAAACCTTGTGATCATGAATAACGAGAAGTGTTACCACTGCATAAACCAGACAAGAGTCTAAAGAGAGATACTTTAGTTATGAAACTCAAGCGCTTGAAAGTCTGAAATTTGTAATAGCTTTAAGGATTTTTCCGTACAGTTTTTAGCTATTTTGTCTACAGGACCTTTGCACAGGAGAGAAAGGAAATAAATGACAATCAGACAAGAAACCTAAGATTAAACTTTTCCCATCCACAATTATATGACTTCACTATCTAAATAATTTTCCTTTAAAGACAGTCTCCTTTAAGCTTAAAAAACAGTGTGTACCTTTGTGATAATTGGCATTAATGAATAGCCAATAAGCAAGCACGCAGACTCTGTCCATTAATCAGCATTCTGATTCATGAATTTATGTGTGGTGTTTACACACAAGTGTATGCATATTGCCATATTCATATACTTTTACTGTGAAACTATGCATATATATAATAATGTATTGCTGAAAGATTACTCAATTTTACTGAACTGTATGACTCCAGCTATGCAGAAGCTCACACTTATGAAGCCAATTTCCTAAATGTAATCTCTATTGTTTTTAATTACTAAGGCAATGTCCAACTGACTTGTCAGTAGATGTTTTATAGATCAATAAAACAATAAAAAATTGACTCATTAACTGTGAATACTTAAGACATCAACATCAAGATCCACATAAATCAATTCTAATGTAACATTAAGTGTTGCTCAATTAGAATGTGAGAAGTAAAAGATAAAGGGAATGAAATAGTTAAGTTTCCAACAGCCACAATAACTTAGATGTGTCGTGTATCTTAAAATCCCTATTGGATAGTTTGTAATACAAAATCATATATTATTCAACATAATTAGCAGGAGAGAACAGAACTGGACACCCTCCCCCCCAATTATTAACTGGAGTTAATAATTCCTTTGAGACAAGGGTTTTTCTTTAAAGTATGTAATACTATTTGACAATGTTACAAACATTATCATAGAAATGCACACATATATATATACACACAGAATTTTATATGGCTGAAACTCCAATACCTAATTTTGCTTAAATATGGGTGGCACATTATAACCCAAGATAATGAACAAATCCATTGATACCTTTTCATTTTGGAAGAAACAAACATAGGCTCTACTTACTGCACTTTCTAATTTTCTGAGCCTCAGCATAATCACATTTTAAGTACTGATACATATAACCGGTTGTGATTTCTAATGTTATAATAACACCCTAATGAATAGCAGGTTAATATTGATTATCGTAATTAATAAATACAAAAAATACATTAGCTGTAGAATTTTAATTGTATTTAGTACATACCCTGTRGTGATACTGAACTTTTGAATGCTTTAAAATCAACTGCTTGCCGACCACTGTAAGGTAGGGAACTATTAGCTGCATTATTAACAGAAGGAATCTGAAAGAATGGAGGGCCAGACTGTGGATAAAATTTTCTGAAATTTAACACTTAGCGTACATCTATACGAGCTAGCCTGGAGGCAGCACAGCCATGTGCATTTTAATTCAGACCACGGTACATTTTTGAAGTGAACCTCTCTAATGTCTCCAGTGCTTTGGTTTGCACTGCAGAATGGTCTCAGTCCATAAGCTGCACTCTTCTTGGGCGAAACTTAACTGGAAGATGCTCTCCAGAACTACATCCATTGCAGTCTGGCCTCAAATGGACACTCATTCCAATGAACGAGATTGGAGGTAGTCTGCTGTAACAAAAYGCCCAGGAACATGTATGATGCAGACATCAGGTTCTCAGCACTAACTGTATTGTTTTACAGACCCATGCCTTTGGTCCTTACGACTGGCTAATGTAGACATAGTGGGACTCTATCAGATYTGAGAAGCAAGGGTGGCAAGTATTGCATTGACGCAATTACACTGCTTCTGATACTTGAGCTCACTGAAGGTCTCTGTACAGTCCTGAACAGATCTCTGCCATGCGCACAAACCTCTGCTCAACTATCTTCTCTTAATCCTACCTAACTCTGTCCCACAGTGGTCAATTTGGCCACTGTGATAAATTAATAAGGAGCTTCCTGTGTTCTTTTCTAATCTGGCACAAGTAGTGATCAGCAAATAGCATCTGCTCTCCCAACACCCTGGATGGAATGGGAATTTGATCAGGGACAAGTGGGAAATGAGGATGAGCCTATCCCTCTAAATAGTGGTGTAAAGGCTGAGGTAACTGGTTTGGCAGTAAAACAGTACTAAAAACAGTAGTAGTACTGACACTCAGCCCCATGACCTCAGAGCTTCTCAGGAAGGAGACTACTGTGTATTCTTTTGCAGGTATATCTTATAATGAGGTATCTCAGTATCTAAGGGGAGTAGCTGTGTCTTACCCCTGGGCCAGTTCCTGTAGTCATGGCTACATGTAATCTCTGCARGAGAAACTGAAAGGAGACTACTCTAACCAAAAACTCCCTTCAGCAACAGTGATGTCCTMTTCTAGGAAAGAAAAATGGTTGTAACTGTAACTTGGGTTACAAAGAAACCTGTCTTCACTTACCCAGGTTTCTCAGGGCATTATAATGTTAAAATACACTGGGGATAACAGTGGAAAAGGCAACACAGAGACAAGAATGAAGAAAAATGTGTGCAAAGGAATTGCAGTTCTTTATTGTTTACTATACCATGAACAAACACAGTATTGTAAGATGACTTTTTTAAATAAAGAGAGCTTCTGCAAGAAATTCTTATCTATCTCTATCTCTATCTAAGATGACTCATCTACCTGGAAGGACAGAAGTATTTTACTTTGTCCATATGAGCTTTTGGTGTGATTGTCAATAGTGCCAAATGTAATCATTACTGGAGGGATAAACCTCCTGTGTGTAACCTCATACAGTTTTCAGCTTCCTGCAGCATGCCCAGAGATCAAATCAGGACCAGGAAACAAGAGCGCAGACAACTACTGATGTAGCATTCCCTCTGCTGACAGCACCTGCAAAAAAGCCTCAAATCAGCACTGAGAAGATCTTGGGCAGGGGGACTCCCATTTCCTATAGGAAATGTTCTGTGCAGATGAATCCAGAGCAGATGTTTAGGAGCATAATTATTTCTTGCTACAGGTCTTCTCTTCAAATCCAGTAATTTAAAAATTAATAAATGATATTACAAGGATATCATGAAATATAATTATTTGCAAAGTGCTTTGAGATCATCTGGTGAAAACACTAACAAAATGTAAAGTTTTTATTATTATCACAGATATATAAAAAGAACCTTTATTACTTTGTATTCTGAGTGACCAATATACTCTACAACTTTTCTGACATTAAAACCAACAAAGCATTTACTTCTGGAAGATGTAAACTTATCTGCATACTATGAGAAGCTAATGTTGGTGTTTAAAGGGCAATAAAACTGTTACRCATTTAACATTTCCCCTTATGACTCATATTTGCTAATAACAACACAGGACTGTTTTAGTTCTGTTTTTAGCAACAATGAGATTATTAGCAAACATGAATCAAAAGAATTTTTTTTCAATACCTCAACACGCAAAGAGAGAAATATTTGATATTTAGTAAATGGAAATAAATYGAGACTAAAGTTTTTTTTACAAAGTAGAAAAATACAGGGCGTCATTACAGTCATATTTTTCTGTCAGCACAAAACAGTTGGTAACTGGTCAGACATTGGGATGCCTTGTCCCCTGTGCTAACTTTAGATTAGACACCCACTTGACTTCCTGTTTTAGTTTGTGTGTAACTGTTGGTTGCACAAGGAATTCCAGTTACTCTTGATTAGAGACAGACCAAACATACTTACTTTTAAATAARGGTGGATAGCACTCCACTGAAAATCTGCTTTTCAACATCTCTCATCCTTTTTTGGATGCAGAAGCTGGGAAAATCACCCTTTCCAAATTTTCTGAAGCYTTCTCAGTACAGAAATTGCATTTGAGGGGCACCCCTAATACACAAGCTGGAGTTATTGGCAAAGATCTCCCCTACAGATGCTGAATCTCGAAACACTGTTGCACTCAAATCCAAACTATCTACCTATAGAGCAATTTGCAATATAGGATTGCAAAATGCTTACTTGAGAGCTAAAAAATGTTCGAATTAAGATTATATATGCAATTTTGTCTTCCTTATACATACTATTTATGATATAAGATTTAATTGCATAACCATATGCTGTATTTCCACGTTCCTTGTAATAGTTAGGGATTTCTCCTTATTATCTTCTTCATTCGTTGTATTTTCCCATTATACTTGATCTAAATAGCCCAATCCCCTAAAATACTGATTTTCTTTTGACAATTTCCACCAGTGGTCACATGAGGCATCTATAGATAAATACCAAGTACTCTTGAGCGTCTCCCAAATTTGGTGTTCTAGACTGAGACACCTGGAAACTGTTTTTATTTTCTTCTAGAGTGCTTAGCAATTCTGTCTCTTCAATGAGCATTACACTCACTTTTAGATCTATTTGTAACTATTCTGAGCTAATGCAAACAAGGCCACAGATGCTCCCTTTGACATTCAGGAAATAAATCCTGGACATAAATAACTTAACAAGCYTCTCAGAAATCTTGCAGCAGCAGCAGGGATAAAATCTAATTATCTAGGAGAGCATTCAGTTTTGCCAGTCATAAGACCATTCATTCTTTCCCCATAATTTCCTCTCACATTTACACCTTGCTAAAGTACTACATGCAACATTCTTCCTCACAGAATCTGGATTTTTGTACAGATTAGCATCCAACTCATGTGCTGAACAAGACAGGGATCCTGTGGCAAACATAGCATGTGATCCTGTAATTGGAAACAGCATCATAATAAGGATGGGGCAATTTTTATTAGTCAATAGTTTATTCACAATTCTGGCTACTCCAAGAAAACTTGCAAAATCAAATCAAATTCACAGAGTATTTTCAGCTGGCAAGCACAATCTGGAAAGCATAAGTTTAGATAACAGGCATAGTACTTCCCTACTCATTTTCAATTTCTAGCTACACCTGAACGGATTTGCTCTTACGCTATCCTTTTCACAGACAGACTTAGTAGAACTCAGTTTTATTCAATCTTTCTGGCTCCTCAGACTCACTGAAACTGTCCAGCAATAGATATCGACGGGAAGAAGGACTTGGCATGGAGAGAGTAGTACAGAAAAGAGGCAGTTAAAACTAAGCAGAAATTACAACTGCTGGTAAAAACCAGTAACTCCCCAAAAAATTGATTTTGAAGGTTAATTTTCAACAGAAACAAAAATAATTCTATAAGACTGCTCAGAGAAGAATGCTCTAATCACAATATATATGATATTCTAGCTGTTTRGACACTATTCCACCTCATATAAATACATTAAAAAAAATTCAATGAACCACGAAGAGAGTCTAAGGTTTTTATAACATCCTAGTCATGGCACTCAGTTGGTAAATAGAAGGTCTTGATTCCAGTTAATGCTCCAAAAATGTTTAAATATTTTTCAGGAAACTGAAGTAGCATCGAATGGAGAACACCATGTCAAAACATTCTAAGGCATGCTCAGATAAGGCTGGGGTATTCAGCTCCCAGAAAAAAAAATCTCTTCCTGGTAGCTAGGATATTTGTTTCCTGCAACAAAGGAGGAACTAAACCTACATGAAAAGTACTACCTACGAAAAGTACTTTGCCAGCTAAGCTACTAGAGCAATTCCCATAAGGTTTTGGTGTACAGCTTTGGTGTAGTTAAAATGTAATTTACCTCTTTATTCCTACTGGTTTTGAAACAACATGTTTTCCATACCATTACAGAAATTCTTTGGCCTTTTCTTTAACGATTCTGTTTCTAATTTCAGTTTAATATGAATTAAAATAGCTTTCAGTTTGGAGACCAASCCAAGAAATAAATTACTTACATAGCTCTAGTCATAATATCTATATACAGGACAGGACAGGCTTAATTCAGACTCTGAAATTGAATGCTTCATTTGCATCTTTTAATTTTTTAGCTCTTTTCTTGTATGATATGCTCTCCTAGATATATGAATAAAACAATAAATTTCCATATACACAGAAAAATCCACAGAACCTAGACCTCCACARTCACAACATAGATCTCCCTTATGCAAGCCAAAGGGCATCCAGTATCTAGTAGATAGAAATGACAGAAACACCTGCTTAGTGTGTTTCAGCTATTTGTTAACAGGTGATAGTTTAAATTTTGATATTTTGGACAAAGCTGACTAGCAACCTACTCCAACTCTCATTCCTTGGCGGCAACATTACTGCAATTTCTTCAATAGATTCCGGTGTTTGAAAACCATCAAGAAGCTCTTTAGCGCTCAAAATTTATTGCTCCAAAAAGCAATGTCTGACACTGTTGAATCACCTTCTTTAAGCTTTGTCCTCCTGTAAGACCGACCTGCTTATAGAGGTCATGTAGCCTAACACCATATCTAGAAGTTCAATGTGTATTGGCATCCCAGTGACTTCTCAACTATATCCCCAGAGGGATTCCCACCAAAGTGTGTCAGCCTACACGTTCACATCCGAGTCAATGATTTCAAGTACCTTTAGGAATGTAAAGATACAGCAGTTCACACTTAATAACATAAATGAACTGCACACATTTCAAATACAAAGAGAAYGATGTTCTTTTGGAATAGTTATCTATTGTTGCACACCTGTATTAGGAACAATTCTAGGTAGTCATAGGTAAAGTAAAGAAATACCCACCCATTCTGGAGTATGAAGGTTTTGCTGATCTGGCACAGTTCCGTAAGTGGGAATTATCACCTGGTTCAACTCCAAGACTAAAAATAAACATACAAAATTAAAACATTTTAATATTTTGTCTGGTAAGATTTTTAATTAATTGTTTGGAGCTATGCCATTTTATTGTACTCGTTCAGTGTTTCAGAAAAAGCGTATTTGTGTCAGACTTCAGTTATAGTCAACAGATGGTAAGAGAAGAAAGCACACATTTCACCAGGGTGACAACCTTGGAAATCATACAGACAAAGCTACAGTGATTCAAAACATCCCATTGTGTTGTTCAGCACTTCAGAAAACTTCATCTGCAGTCTAGTGGTAGTTAGTATTAGTTTTCAATAAATAAGGGTACCAGAACTGGCTCCACCTGCACAAATAACCCTAGCTCATGCTGACTGAACCTGTCAAGCAACAACAGTACCAGGAAATCCTCGAATGGGTGTGATATAGATAGTGACGCTATAACAGCCACTACATAATACGAATGATTTGCATGTAACCTAATATCACATCTGGAAGTTCAATGTGTTCACTGTGTCCCAGTGACTTCTCACACATTTCCCCAGAGTGATTCCCACTAAAAAAAACAAAAGTAATCTTGTGAGGCTGGCTACTCTGATACCATTACCTACTACAGCTGTCTAACAGCTTCCTACGTATTGGGAAAACTGGCCATCAGATCAAGCACTGGATAACATATAAATTCATACTTACAGCCACTTAACAAATCTTTTTGAGTCTTAAGAAAAGGACAGACAATATCCTGAGGCTGAAGACAAGTGGCTGAAGAGAGAAGACTGCTTTCTGCCACGCAGGGTAGGTAGATAGACTCCAGATGTTATTTTTAGACCCTTAAAATAGAAAGGAGTTTCAGGTAAGTCTGTCCTGCATCAAGAAAAGGGTCATGGATATAAAGGGTGCATGTATGCCAGTGCTGCTTGGAAAGGAGAGCTCAATTTATCAAAAATACTCTTTAATCAAATAGATAGTACTCTTAGAAGGATAGTTAGATGCCTGTTAAACACATTAGTAGGACCAACATCACTGATGTTCCAAAACTTTTTTCTGGCTTAAAAACTCCACTGATATGTGGCCAGATTCTCAAGAATTACAAAAAGACCTTGTTTCATTGATGATGCTTACTTMTGCCAGTTGAAGATCTGTCAAAACACTTGAAGACAGAACACAACAAAATTTCTCCCTACAAACCAGCATAATCTGCTCATGATTTCTAATCTGCTAAATTCCCTTGTTTAAATACTATGTAATACACTTTGGTAGGAACTTTAGTCCATATGCTGAGCTGTCAGTTTCCAGATCTCTATTGTGGTGATGGTGTATACTCCAGGGAAGAGGCAAAAGCAATGCCATGAATTTTTCCATCAACATAGCTTCAGAAACATCTAAATCATAACCTACATGTTGTTCCAGCTGGATAATCAAAATCAGTGAGATCTCAAAACATTAAAATCTTTTAGAAACATTTGCCAGCATTCAAAAGAAAGAGCAGGAAAGTGTGTAGTAGTGCAGCACACAAACATTACATGCTGAATCCATAATATGCAGACTCAGAAAACATGGGTATATATCAGCAGCTATCATTAGATTGTCCTATCTGGAGATCATTATATTTTAATGGGCTCAATTCAGACAAGTGTGAGAAGGACAAACATAAATTCCTGACGTCAGTGCAATGGACCCGACCTTACACTCCCTAGGGCATTCTTTATTCTCTGTCTGGATACAGATTGCTTCTGAAAACCTACAGAGGAGGGAATGTTACTGCCCACATATAAYGGACAGGGTGAAGCTCTGAAATGCAAACTTCTGCTCTGAAACCCTGCATGTCATTATAGGGAGCAAACAGATGTGGAGAGTAGAAGCTCCAGACAATAAGACTTATGTCAGCCACTGAAGAACAAGAATCATGYGTTAAAATGGCCTCTTCGTTAAGTACTCACTATATGTAATCACACAGCACTCAATAGTGCTGCTGAGAAATCCCTTCAGCCAGAACTGAGGAGATGGGGAAAGCACGGCATTCATAGTAGGAATTTCTRTTCTCCCAAATCTTGATGATCTGAGGCTAGCCAGGAATAGCCTCTGTAAAAATACATATATAAGAGTAGAACTTGCCTCTGCCTCGGTGTCTCTCGCCAGCATGTCTTCCCCACAACGTGTCATAAATATTTTATCATTTCACCAATATTTATTCTCTTAAAGCCCTTTTACTTTAAATATTGCCCAATACAATCCCAGAACTTTTATTACAATTAAAGAACTCGTGCAAAAGGAAGCTGCAACTCTTATTCTGGGAAATTAGCCCAGAACTTCTCTCTTCAAACTAAATACAATGCCTTGACACTACCTGAATGTACTCTTAAGTCAGATTTGTTCTAGTAGTGCTTTGCTAGGATAACTATGCCAATTTGCACAGTTGTGCTTTTAGCTGGAAGAAATAATTCCAGTCTTGTGGAGATAGAAATGGTACCTGCAACAACTCAGCTTTGACAAAATAAGCTGCACACAAGGCTTTTTCCTATCCCCAAATTCATCTTATTTATTTCTCCCACCTCCCATCCAGCATTATAGTAAGATCAGTTTGAAATAGAGAGGGCAAGAAAGAAAATTGCAGCACRGAAGTTTTGTGTTGGACATTAGAAACAACTTTCTAATATTAAGACAGACTATCTGGGGAGGCTGTGAGGTCTTCAGTACCAGTGTTTCTTCAGGACAGATTGAAGAAACATGATGAAACAACCTACACCAAGTTGAACCCGGCAAGCCTTTAGAGACATGGCCTAGACAAGCTCTTGAGGTCTGTTCCAGACCCAGTTTCCTCTGAGTGTAAGCCTGGCTATAGCATTCTCCCAGTTGCACTGAGACTTTATTTTAAAATAATATTTTTCCTCATCTTTTCTTCTTCAGAAGCATTATCAATTCTGTTAATGTTTGGGTCAGAGCACATCAAATGTAGATGCCTATGTTTTAATAACTCAGTCAAGTAAGCCAAAGAAAGTATAAGCGAGCAAAGGAATCTACTAGAATTGTGCTGGCATGTTCTGATTTTAATTGACATCAAGTTCTATCTTAAAGCAATCCTAGTAACATATGCTTTCGTCAGAACATTCAATCCAATTTCCTTGAATTGTATTAATATATTTTAAGTTCTTGCTTCGTGATAGCAGCAGGTTTTTGTCTAGTCCTTACAAAAATATGCTGTTTGTTGTATAAACTGTTAATGCTAAATCTCTGCACACTACTTTACAAGGATATCTCAGTGGGATCTGAACTCCACCAGAAGCTAGAAGCATTCTCAGGAGAATTTAGGCTAGGCTCAGATTTTACACATYCCATGCTTCTCCTTTACAAACTGTGTACCTCTTGTCTCTTTGGCCAGGCCAAGAGACTTGAATCTTGCTGTTGACTCTACCAGTGGTTTGCTTTATGACCCTAGGAAAGGTTTAGTTTTCTCACAGATTGGCCAACATTTCTGGCTAGATTGAGTAAAGCTCCTAAAATTCCTTGAGCACCCAAGTAAATTGTCTAGTCTTTGCATTAGTTAATTGATGTTGACTGTGAGTGGTTTTGGCTGTTCAATGATCTTTCCATTGAATAATTCAATTTTATAGGCTTTCAGGAACATTATTACTAGTAATTTCTACCTATTGCTATGGCAGAGGTGAAAGAAAATTGCACAATGATAGACACAAAAGCTGCTCTCCCTTTGGAATAAATATCCAGGAGAATTAATCTTTCCTTGGCGCTTGAATAAAAAAATAATAGGAGCAACTGCCTAAAGCAAAGGCAATGGGAATGAAGCAGTTCTTCTGAGACTGTTCAATTAAAAAGGCTTAGAATGGGGAAAAGGTCGTAAAAAAATGGAAAGAAAGATGCTGTCCAAAAAACTATTAATGAGAAGAAAATCACAAAGATATTGGATAAGCTGATATTTGAAAAGGCCACTGGACTTGGCTCTATAAGCAAAGTCACTGCCAAATATGCTTGAAGATGCCAAACTTATTGTGCCAAAGACCTATCATCGAATTTCCTCTAATGGAAATAACCAAAGGTGAAAAAGGGCAGCAGCATTCTTTAAGCTTGYAAATCACATAAATAAGTCAAACTAACAGGCACAGAATTATTCTGAGAAGTAAAAAAGGTTTTTACAACACCAAATAGTACTTTGGTACTTCATTTCCCTCAACAACCCTGTGAGCCATTGTAAAGGACAAGATCTCAGCCCTGGCAGTGAATTCCTTGTGAGTAATCATGAATGTAAAACCAAGAGATGATGTCTAGAATCCCCCAGAGTCCTCAGGCATTGCTGCCTTGTTATAAATGTCACATCACCTCTCACTTTCCTCAGAGTATCTGGTAAGTGAGAGTATCAACAGGCTGTCACAGAAGTTTTAAAAGTATAAATCCTAAATCCTTTTCTTACAGGGGAAAAATAAATTACAACGGAACATTGTGCTCTCTTAAGCACAATACTGATGTGCCCAAGAATATCTGTCTAGCCTCTTGGTGGGATGCACATGCTGCTTACAGTCTGTCCTCTTTATGCAGAAAAGTTTAGCGTGTGGTTACAAGAAACAAGTTGTTGCAATGTAAGCTGGAATGCAGTGCTAGGGCAYGTCATCAACTAATCTGCACTAACTGGATCATACAGGATCATACCAGGTTTTCCACCAAGAGATTCAGACTGTTGGGTTGAGTTAGGTTCTCCCTGTCTGCTGGGATAAACAGTAACATTCAAAAGCTGCAGGCTTTGCCATGATACTGCTTACTTAGAGCCGATCCAGCATCATACAGCTCCTTAGGAAACAGATAAACATTATGGTAGTGTCTCCTCAGCACTCAGCAGACATGACAGCCACAGATTGGTTTTATGATACTGTCACTTCTATGCAGGCATCTGAGAGGCAAACAAGCAAAACCCCACCTCCCACTTTCTGAGACCTACTGTCTCAGAAGCCACAAGAAGGGATGAAGTAAAATATTTGGATATGAACTGGGTCCTGAAAGGAACAAAAACTACTCTGAACCCCATCATCTAATCAGGTCAAATTACTCTGTATTTCATCAAAATGAAGACTACGACTGTTTGGGATAGGACTAACATTTAAGAGACATTCATCTTCTCAAAAAGGATGATTATTGATAAATCTAAGACAGGGTACCACATGAGGAAAAGGCAACTACTGACTGTATCAAAACAGTAGAAATRCTAATGATGAGGGGAGAGTACCATTAATACGTGGGTAAATCTGAAGAGCTGGAGTAGGCCCTGACAATCAATCGTCRCAGGAAGTAAAGCCACTATTCCAAGAGGGGCTTTATGTAGGCGTCAGTTTTCTCAAGAAGTTCAGGCCTCTGTCTCTTGGTTCAAAAATTCTCTCCTGACTTTTGGGGGGGAGAAGAGGGTGACAGATTTACGATATCTTGTTTTAAGTACCCTGGAAGATCAGAAGGGTGGAGAACTGACACTACAAAGGAGCTTCTGCACTGAAGAAAGAGTTTGCTTTGCCAAATCTTTACATTTGCCTAGAAGGGTGAAAGTATCATTATAAACATTACAATGAGTTCTGTGGCTATGAACAAATATTTGAATACACACTAGTTAGAGTAGAAAACRACTGCTTCTTCTATTTACGTCAGATTTAAATATTTTTTTTCTAAATTTATCTATTATTAAACTGTCAGAATTGATCACAACCTATTTTAATGGCTAATCTTACCACAAATTATTTTAATTATTTCAATTAAATGTAATAATATTCAAGCCACACACTTCCTGAAATTTTAAGTGAAGTAAAACCACTGCAAAAGCAAATTTTTTCTGGAAATAGAAACTGTTGACCCAATATGCAGATTCTTGATGGCTATAACTTCTTTTGCTAGTGCAGAATATTTCTTTATTGTAGTTTATTCCATATGTTCAGCTGAATTTATGGGAGTTCTCTCAGATCTAGATATTAATTGGGAGTTTAAAAAGCAGGAATGTATATTTTACCTTTCAAAATTTATGAATCAAACAAGGAAAGAGACAATGAGATCCATAGGTCTAAACAAAATTAATCAAGGCAACTTCTTCTATGTACTTCCCTTGTTAAATACATCAGCTTTAAATATAAAACATTCTTGATGGACTTGATTCTTACATATCAGGTCAAACATAAAATAACTTCACTAAATCACAAAAATAATCTTAACCAAAAAAAAAAATCAAATTCTCCTTAGCTAGGAAGATGTTCAAATCTAATTTCTGTCTCCTCTCAGAGTAAATAAATAAGCAGAAACAGTAAAGAAAAGAATGCCTTGGGTTATCCTTTCAAAATTTAAGTGTGATCTTTCTACTTTACTCCTTGCTAAGTATCAATATTATTATCAAGATTTTTTCCATTGTTAAGGCTCTGTCTGGGTTGAAGAGACTTTCGCAGACTAGTCGTTCTCCAAGCTACAGTCATTTTTGCATTTACACATAAGGCCAGCCATTACAATCACAGATTATATTTCACCTCATTCCACCAAAAAACAATAAGCTTGTACTTAATAGTTTCATTCCTTTAAGTTTAGTGGTTTTATTGAAATGTGTTTAAATTATTTGCTCTATTTTGTATCTGTAGATCTTATTTGAAGAACATAAGCTACTGAAACCTATGTTCTTCACTTTGTGAACAAGTTATGTATTTAAAGTGAAAYTGAATTACTTTTATAACAAACGATATTTTATGACCTATTACTTATAGTTTATAAAAGATCTATATAGCTGCTTTCAGTGTGAAAATCTTGTTTTCTTCTTAGGGTCCCCTAAAGTCTTACAGTACAAGAGGAAACAGATGACTACTAGCAATGCCAAAATGGCTTTTCAAGCTGTCAATAAATCATGGTCTTTGTGCAGCCACACAGAGCAGATCTGCAGGTATTCTCAAACCCAAACCTAATCTATGCCACATAATAAGAAAAGCATTGATTTTAATTTCATACATACAAGCATATCCAATATGAAGCTATACAGACACTACTGAATCACAAAGGAAGTGAAATGGCTGTCTTGGAAGAYGATTCTTTTCTGTTTGAAAGACATGTTCTTTCCATTAAGTTATCTTTTCTTACAGCTGTGCAAACAAAGTATTGGGAACATGTGGTATGGCATTCAAAAATAAATATTCTTTCATAACTAACTCTAAACAGAAGGAATGTTCAATTGGTAATACAATACAAAGAATATTGCTAATCTAAAATCCCATTTCCTGAAACAGCTAGCTCAGTGTCAAAGTAGCTCTCAAGAAAAAGAATATGCAATTAAAAGACAATTAAAAAATAACAAATTAGACTTAGGGGAAATTATTCTGTTGATAGTGCTGTCTAAACACTTAAGAGGCATTGAGTCAGAAGGTTTACAGGCTCAGTAACCAAACTGTCACATAGTACTTACACGTCCAGAGTTCAAACAGACAAAAGATCACTTTCCACTGAAAGTGGGACACTTGCCAAAACTTATGGCAAAAATCCTAATAATTTCAATTAGACCTGTTTTTGCCCCAACTTCAGTTTATGAAACAGTCACTGGGCCTGTTTAGCTAAAATTCTATGGATTGAGAGGAATCCACTGAAATGCAAATGYTAGCTCCTGGACTTCACTGGTGTAATGAACACCAGAACCTAACTGTCTGGTGTTCTTCTCTCATTTGTACACAAAACATCTGTTGACTGCATATCAGTGCAGAAATTCAGCTGCTATTTAGACTATTCTGAAAGTTTTTTATGAGGCTAAACAGTTTACCCACCTTCACCTGAAAAGGGTGTCAAATATGCATTATGTCAGCTTTCATTTATCAAAAGGCCGTATCATATAATGATACAGAAAAAGATGTGTTTTTAGAATGCGTTGACTAACATACCTAGCCTGTCATAAACATCATTTTTTAATTTTCTGTTTGTATACTGAATGTATACGTGTAAATATCTGGCTTTATCAGAGTATGAAATACTCTGAATATGGAATATTCCAAAATGTAATAAATATTCCAAAAATGGAATAAACTGACAAATTCAAAAGGCTTCAGATTGATCCAGGCTCATATTCCAAGCCAAGATTAATGCACTTTTCTCCATATATATCTTCTTATAATCTACTAAGTAATTTAAATATATTAAAATGATGCAACAAATGGTCCTTTTCAAATTTTTGATTTGAGGGCTGCTTCATTTTAATTATATACAGAATCAGGTAGAAAACTGCTGTAGTATTGTCTATCAAATGAATCTTTCTCAAGGTTAATTCAAACTATGTCAGATTGTTAAATACTGACAAAAGAATCTTTATTTCTTTCAGTTTTTACAGTGGTGCTAACACTGTCATTCATACTGTCCAAACAAATTGTAAGTTTTTTCAGTTTCTAGGATTAAGAAAAACAATTACCTCAATCCCTTTTAGAATATAAGACAGAAGAGATCAGCTGAGTCACTGAGTTCAGCACCTACTTATAGACTACCCTGGTCTTTAGTTTTGTTAGCAGGTTCAGGAAAGAAAAAACAAAAAACAAAAAGCTTTTATTTAAAATAATTCTTTTAAGGTTGAGAAAGTGATGAGGAAGAGCAAGTTGATGTTCTRAACATTCCCAGTGTTAAGCAAAATTGTATCAAACAGCAACCAAACACAATGTATAGTCCTTAGTGACCAGAACCAATCTCTCAATGCCATTAACTACAGTTAGTATTTCTCTTGTTTATTATTTTAAATGCAGAATACATTTTATTGATACACTTTCATCGTATGTATACAACATATTTAATGTAATTAATAAACACTTTTGAGTGGTGTTTTTCTCTGTGCTTAACTGAACTCCAGTTACCAACCAGTTACCAATCAAATGCATCTTAAAATAAACTTAGAGTAAACAGTTATTACCTAGTAAATAAGAAATAATCATTCAACAAGAAATTTAAAATCTGAGTACATTAAAAATCAATGTACATTTAACTATGTATCTGCTTAAATGAATGTGTGTCCATGGGATTAAAGAAAGGAGGTAGGCACATAAAACAGGATTTGGGAGTAATCAAAACATTCAGGCCCAAAAGTACAATCCAAAACCATGCCTGTGCAGCTGCTGGTTAACAGGAGCCTCCCTAATTAACTGTAATGCACTGCAGGCATTGCTCCCTGTGAGTCACCAGTGTCCAGGCTCCGTAGAGTCCATACTGTACCCTCTCAGTCTGCAACATCATTATCAAACAGAATGCAATTTTACTGGCTTAGTTGCTACACTAATTAACAAGAAAACCTCTTTCTCATGGAAAATCCTTCTAAATACAAATTCAAAACAAGATTAAAACTGGATACAGATTGCCTACTTGCTATGGACTGATTGAAATTGAACTAATTAAATTACTAACTTTAATAATTCCACTTTGGTTGATACTGCTCTACATTGCAGAATCTGTTTTTCAGGGATTTTTTTAAAAAGAGAAAATTATAGCCAAATGTGTCAACAGATCAATAAGGTTTCGAATTCAAAATCACACACATACAGATACTGCCTGTCATTACTGATGCTTATTTTAAAGGAGACAAAGGAAGGGATTGAGTCCTGATCTTCCCTTTCTAGAAATGGTTCTTACTACACAAAAGGTAAAAGGTGCACAGCAATAGCACTTGATCTAGCACAGGAGATGCTGGTGGATTTTAAAGCAAATGATATAATGTTTCATTATAAAGCCCAGATTATTATTCTCTTTCTTCAGGACCCTACCTCCTTTTGTACACAAGATGAGTCTGCTCTGAGRATGAGTCCAGGTTTGGTCAAGGAGGTGGATTTGCCTGTCTAGACCCTCTAAGAAGACGGACAGGATAGAGTGACTGCAGGAAGACTGAAAGGAAAAAGGATTGTCAAAGGTTGTCAAAGAATTTGAGAATAGCCTTGGAGAAATGGCCTCTGCCCCAGCTTCTGCAGATAACTCCCCTGTGATGCTTGATCAAGCTACTTGAAAAAGTTTGCCTAGCTTGCTAGGGCAAAGTTTTCAAGCTAACTCCCCAGGGTGTTATGACTGGAAAAGCATTTTTATAGTGGGGTAATAGTCACTCAGTTAGCTGGAGAAGTATGGCACAGTACTTGGAACAATAAGATATAGAAATGCTCTTATTTCAGAAGAAATACTGCTAAAGTATTTGTGATTAGTGAGCRCTTTGACAACTTTGCATGAAACAAAGTGTTTATCAGCCATAAAAGCAGGATGGTGTTAATACTTGATTGTACGGAGGTTTTTGAAAATTAATTCATTTTAGGCAGACCTGCAGCAGATACGTGGTATTACTGGTGGTGGTACTGGGGCTCTCAGTTCAGCACCTGGACTTTACATATCCCATTCAGYGCTGTTTTACAGTCTTATCACTTTAGTAGCCTGCAGGCTTATCATTGGAATCTAGATTCCTGAAACTTCATCTCTTTCTAAAAAGGGAAGTTAGGCAACTCAGCATTCACTTCCATTTGGATATAGCATTCAGATATGGTAAGAGTGTAAAAGAAACACAGAGAAAATTAATAAAAACGTATGCTATGCAAGGTTTGGTTAATCTGAGTTAAACAAGACTTGGAGCTATACTCTTAATGAGGAAGATAAAAAGAAATCTTCAGTTACTACCASCTTAATGAACGAGGCAATGGACTTAGGAGAAAAAAAGAACAGTATGACTCTGTAATTAAAACCTAACTTCATGCATGCAAACAAATGGGATGAAAATGGAAGTTGGCTGGGCAACGTTAATTCTGACATTGCCCAACTTCTAAGTGCTTGACTTCACAACCTTAATGTTAACATTTTTTAGAAGTAATATATAATTATCCACAGCCAATTAGGGATGCTATGGCTCCTGTTGGTAACCAGTAATATTTACATTTAAATATGGAGAAAGATTACTGCTGGCTATATGATATTATTTAATTATGCAGTCAGTTTAGAAATGAAATTATATCTGAAGCACTGGAGAGATTCCCTTGAGCAGAAGTGATGGAACAATTATTACTGCAATTTGGCATGAGAAAACCTTGCTGATGGTCTAGAACTTCACCTAATTAGACAATTTGATTAGTGCTTCATGTATAGAAGCACTCTGAACTGTTGATGAGTAATTTGAAAGTATATTGTAAGAAAAGCAATCTTAATAGCTATGGGCACTTTTCCTCAGCAACTTGCATATCAAATTGATTAAGTTTTAAAAATCAGTACAGAATAATCTAATTAATGGAAATTCAGTATCATGATGGAAAAGCGATGTGTGTTTTAGCTTATTGTAATCACTATCAATAAAAAATTCTGGATGCTGTTAACAATTCAATTTTTGACACCCAGCAACTATGGCTAGGTGAGTTCTGACTGTTCATGCTAAACAGCTATGGCTTTGAAGACACCAAGAGATATAAATTATTTTCTGTGGAAAGAGGCATCAACAAGAAGGATGTATGTGTTTACACAGCTTTCTAGGAATGTTAATGTGGGAAKCCTAATAGGAAAACAAGTTCTTATTGCCCGACATTGAAAAGTCCATAGTATAGCAAAAGAAAAATAAACATATGCATACTAAAATACCAACTCAAGAAACACATTTGGAAAATAGGAAGCAATAAGAGCAAACTCCAGAGTGATCATGAACATTTTCCTCAGACTTTGAGAACCTGGAAGTTGAGGAAGCATCACAAGTCATTACAGTCCTTTTATAAAACAAGGACAGAAGAATGCAGTGGATTCCCTTGAAGAGAGAATGCAACAGTGAAGATCCTGGTTGTCTCACTTCAGTCACTGGTAAAGAACCAACAGCTTTAGGTGATATCTGAACRCATAGATCAGACATTGCACCTCTATAGTATAAAGACAGAGCTGAGAACGCTACAAGCTTTCCAAGTTAATGCCACCTTCAGACTGCACCTTTGGCTGCAATTATCTGCGAACTGGCTAGTGAGCCTGATTAGTGCTTTGTCCTATCCAGTAGACGTAAGAAGGGAATTCACCACTTGCCTGTGGTCATTTAGCTGCAGGTCTTAGCACTAGCTCCTGGCTTTTATTCCTGGACAGCCTGTCTCCTCTCAAACCTCATCTTTACACTATAAAGGAGCCTTTGACCTACAACTTGCCTTCTGTCCATGTTCTTGCTCTGCCTTTTGGCTATAAGACTGTTCACTGGTTTTGTACAAGAGCCAAAGAATAAAAAGGGCACATAAGAACACAAGAATGTTTTTATGGGTCATCTCAACGGTCCATCTAGCCAGTMCTTTGTCCCCAAGAGCAAATGGAGCCCTGGGTTCCAGGTGTCAGATGAGGGCAAGGAGAKAGTCAAACATCCACAGTATATGCTCAGAGAGAAGCAGTATTTTTGTATTTTTATTCATTTGATGTCTTTTTAATCCCTGAATTTCTCTCAACACCTTCTGAACCTGCAACTTGTTATGCTTTTTTGGCTGTGGAAACAGCAAGGACCAGTAAGATTTGCTTTCCCTCCACTCCATGAGGTGGGCTGGCACAGTAGAAATAGAGTCTTCTGAAATGTAACGGGCACACATAATACCACACACTCCAAGGCATTTGCCAGAGACACCTAAGGAAAAGCATCAACAGTGCTGCAAATGGGAGCGAGTGCTTTGTGAGTGCTCTAAGTAAAACCAGTGGCCAAGACAGCTTAGAGATAAATGCTACATTCATTTGCTGCTGTTTGCAGTGAAGTTAATAACATCTTGAATATCTAGATATTATGTCACCTAAAGATTTGTGCTTCTAAACAACACATACAGTAGGATCATCCCCTGGAAAATGTTATACTTTAGATTTCAGCATGGTGATCTGCCACTCTTGTGAACAGGTTGTTCRAAGCTGGAACAGTGGAGGCAGCTTTACACTCAGTAAAGTTAGTGTATGACAGTGTGGCATAAAGTGCCATTTGTAGACTTCTCTAACAACTAGTGCACCTTTCYAGAAGAGTAGCCATCTCAGAGTGAGAAAGGTCAAGGTAGGAAGTTGTATGGAAAGAATGCAGGTGAATTTAAAAACACAGATCTCCATTTCATTGGCAGGTACCATACAAATATGGACAATACATATTTTGATGGTTTATTTAAGAAGGAAAGAAGTCAGGAGTACACAGTAACGATGCTGATAAAAATGACTGACTTTGAATCTTAGATACTACCCAGCTATAACAAAGCCAAACAACAGAATAATTAATAGAAAAAAAAGCAAACAGAAATCCTCTTGTTTCCTACTACCTCAGCTAAACCCCAGCAGAATTCTGTAAAATTTAAAAAGCCTCACAAAAGAGGAAATGCAAGTTTTGCTTTGGAATCCATGGAAAGACATTTTACTTTGGTATCTAGAAGCCTCACTAAACTATTTTATAATGTTATGAGCATAATAGATAGCAGTAACATAGAAACAACCATAGGGCTTATATGGGGTTTGCTCATTTCATTCAACATTATGGAGATTTTCATAAAACCGTAACTAATGCTGAGAGGCCCAGTCATAATCCTCTTCACAAAATCAGTTCTATTGGGATTCTTAAAAAAAATCAGTTTTCATCTGAAAAAAGCAAAGCAGCCTCAATAGAGTTGTTTTCCATTTAAGTTTAGGTAAGACTGCTTGTACATCTCATTGTGGCAGTAGGCAAAAAGCAAGCATGACACACTTAGGAGGCTAGTCATAATTTCCTGACATGGGCTATGCTGAGTCCTGTTTTATTTTTAAGAGGAGTGGTTTTACTGCAGATTCTACTTTTGTGTGTGTGTGGAGGCRAATAAAAATGGCCACCCGAAATGTGTGAATCCATCTCATAGATTCCAAGGCAAGAACATAGTACCAYAAGATCATCCAATTTGACCTCATACAAGCCAGAGGATTTCACCCCCTACTTCTGGTGTCAACTCCAGCTACTTCTGGCTGAAGAAGAACAAACTTCTTTTAGTTCCAAAGATTTCAATGAATTACAGAGCTACAGAAGAGCACGAAGGAGATCTCTTGAAACTGTGAGCAAATTAGGATTCAGTAAATCCATCAAGGAAATCTTCTGTTTATACATTATCCTAAGTACATAATTAACGAATAAAGAGCTTGATGTATGGATATGTTCATTCATGAATCACAGAAAAATTGCACAAGCTTTGAGATMGACACTGCAAACAAACTTATGCAAGCAGAAGAATCCAAAGACAAATTAATATCCATTTACTCCATGCAGGTTTTTTAGGCCTAACTGCATTTATAAAGCAGAACTCATAGTGACATATTTATACCTCTAAGTTTGCAATGCAAACTCCATTTTGGAGGTATTTATCATTCAGCCATTCTACCAMGTTATTAGTTTTCTTGGAAGTCCTTAGAGCAACAGGTTGATGGAGATGTTGCATCATACAAATCAGTCTCATAAATACTCTGCTGTAGCAGTGAAAATGGTAGATACTGCTCTCTCTTCATACTGCAGAAGTATCTGCCTAACCACTATCCAGGAACATGGGAGGCAGAATGGAGGAGSAGGAGAAGAGAACTTGCAGAAGGAGTAAAGTTCCTGGAGAACAATTACTTTTAATCTTTGCCTCAGGAAGAGATGATGACTCATAGCAGACACCAAAAAGAGACAGCAAGTAGGTGACCAGTGTTAGTTGTGCCAGCCACTCTTAAACACAACCATTCAGGAGACTTAGGTCTCCATCAGGCAGAGAGCCTCTGGTGGCCTTAACTCTGAGCCGTGCCTGCAAGGCATAATTTAGCCCTTAATGAAAAATAAAAATTTCACACACTTGAGGAACACTTGAGGAGGSAGTGCTGAATTCCAAGCCACACTTTCACAACTGAAAAGCTAATGTTTATGCTTYGAATGAATAATGCACTGATTTCAACAGCAATGTACATTCTAAAAAGCAGGAATATAAATTTGAGAYTGAAATTTTTAGCTGGGATTTGCCTTGCTTGGCTCTTCTTACTGTCCCATATCAAGGTAACATGTTAGAGAAGGGTTCACAGATACAGGAAAAAAAATGCATTTAAAAATGTATTGCCACTTTCATTTCCTTCATATTATGAAATGAAGTAAACAGATGTTCAGTTAAAAAAGGTGTAAAATTCTCCTCATACACTTTCAGAGGCAAAGAGAAAAAGGGCAAAGCTAATTCCCCAGCCACACATATAATTCCACATTTCAACTTCTCTGAAAGTAAACTTTGCTCATTAGACTGCCAGCAATTTTTTTAATATCAAATACATATTTTCTCACTTTTGTGGACTTTAGTTCCCTATATTAGCACACTAAGAATTAGAAAGCTACCTGAACATGTAAAAGAAAGGCTTTTTAACCTGCCTTATCATCAAGCTATTGTTTCTGGCCTGTATTTTACACAAACAAAACCTTAGAAATTCTAAGCACGTGCCGTACCAGGCCCCGACTGGACTGGGATATGTTCAAGATTTTAAGGACAGAAACAGGAARCAGCACAAGCTGCTTGTCATTTTTGTACAAGCACTCCACCTTCCCTGTCTAGATCAAAGGGGTGCCCAGAACCTGGTCTAATAAACAATCATATTTCCGAACAAGGATTTGCTGAAAGACTGACCTACACTTCAGCGGGGACAGCATAATTAACCCTCCAGTCAAGAGGTGTTTTCTTCACCTGCTCCAGAGCTGAAGTACATCATTCCACAAATGCACCTAGACTTCTGCAAGTCCARCTGTCTTCTTGAATGTGAAGGGGTTTTCCTCACTGCTTAAAATGTTTTTTATCTCAGAGCAACCAACCCAAACCATCTGTTCTTATGCAGGAAATCCAAAGAAGGCAAGGCACTTCTGCTTTTGCCATCATCAGTCCCAAGCATATTGACAAAATTATTACCCTATTACATGGAAACTTAGTGTGCCTTACCTTCAGCGTGTTTTACTGGACGAAAGCCAATGCATAGTAGTTGCCCTGAGCTACAAACACAGCTTTTTAGCAACGAAGATGAGCCCATGGTGTTCATCACCAATGTCAAGCCTCCAGGCAGCTGTGGAACCTTCTCATGGGGATTTGAAACGATCAACAAAATTGTAGTTGCAAATGGTTGTTCACTTAGAYTTTAATGCCCATGGATCAATGAGCTATCTAATACTAGTTGGAAATATGTTCATAAAATTATGCCCATTGCTCCTAAATTTACATGTCTCAAAGGAGATATATTTGAATTTCTGTAATGAGTTTCTTTGAATGTTTGCTTTAGAATATTTCCTACACTCAATTGTTATGTTACGTGTATACAGGAGAGTCCCCAAAAGATATTTTTAATTACTTTGACTATTAAAGTATTAAGTTTGAAGCCTGAACCTACAGAMGTTTATGAGCTACTTGTGTGTGTATGTGCATAGGCTCATGTCTGTACCTGTTCCCAGTGTTGGATCTAACAGTTCAGAAGGAAACTGTCTACTTTTGTTTCCTAATCAAGAAATATTTTGTAGTTTTAGCAATTAAAAACTCTTCAGATTTTCCTTCCATTGGCTACAGCATGCAAGATAATCAATTTCTATATAAAAACTTCATCTTCTGTGAATGAGAGGTCTAAAAGACAGTTTTGCTTTTCTGGCAAACACCAATAACCTTAAAAAAAACATTGGGAACTCTGCTTGGCTGCATTATCCTTGAAACTTTTTCTCCTCTCACTTTATTAGCAGTAAGGCACTTGTAAAAAAAACACCATCAACAACAAATACAGCATTAACTCATTTAGCCTTTAAGTCACATTAATTTCTTCACTTTTTATCTTAAATACTATATTACACGTCTYAGTCTTATCATATAATGTAGGGATATTTGCTGAGCTGATTGTCTTAAGCACAGCCATCATTTTATAAACTGTCCTTATGTGCATATTCTTACTTGTCTTTTATAGACAGCAGAATAATTATATGAATTTAATTATTTTTCCTAGAATTTATCAGTATATTGAGATGATGAAAGATTTAATAAAGATATTACCTTCATTAGGGACAAGTTCTACATCCTCTACTATGAATAGCATTTACAAAAATAATCCTATTCCTATTCTAGTCGATAGCACTATTTAGAAGGGTAGTGTGCACTGTATGACCTGATCTTTGTTCATTATTGCCTTTAAAAACTCCATTCGTCAACTTAAGAAGTAACACATTGAGAGAATACATAATTTTAGCAATATTACACACAAGATAATAAAACTCTGGCAACATTAGAGCCCTCTGGACCATCATCTTAGTCTTGTTTCGTTAACTGTTGTTATCTCTAACTGCACTGCCAAACCCAGAGCAGTGGAAATTTTTTGCAAATAATTTATGGTATAGTCTATTTTTTCTGCTGGATAAATTACCTACAGACACAATGTGATTTTTACTATATGTTAAAAATATGGATGAAAATGCCTCAGATCAATTATTTCAATTCACTACACATAAAGTTCTATCACCTTATTCCCATGCTGCGTCTTTATTTTCCTGATGAACTGAATTGGAAGAGTCATTGTTCTAGTGYTTATAAACTCCTGACCAGATAAATAGATGAATAGTTACATTGGTCAGTTTGACTCCTATGAATACTGTCAATTCTTTCCCTTTTTCTTTCTTTCTTTTCTTTTCTTTTTTCTTTTTAAAGGATGTACCCAGGTCTCAATGGATATTTTCATGTCCTTACTTAAAACTACTTCTTTCCATCTCTTCAGTACTCCTTATTTTACCAGACTCTTCAGTCAAGACCCCACTCTGTGCTCTAGGAGTCTTTACATTGCTCCAAGTTCTGCTCTTCAGTGCAAATTTCAGACTCTCTCTAATGRTAGCAATAATCATAGCAATAAACCCTAGCATCTCCAGGAGGGTTGCTACACTGACAATATTTTATAGTGGATTCTCATATTTTCCATCTTGATCCAGATGACATTCCCTGTATTTGTCCCACAAAGAACCCATAATCTCTTTTCATCTACTGGAAAGTCACAAAATACATCCCCTTCTCCTGCCATTAGCTCTGGTATCACCACAGCACAGGAGAATCAGTGCCTCCTAGCAGAAGTGCTCCCGCTTTTTGCTCTTTTCACTCTTCCTTCTCTTCTCCACCCAGTGAAGATTTCCTCTTCTGGCAGAAACTTCCCAAAGCAGTAATAGTTGAGGAATTATCCATGGATCCCTGCTGCAGCAGTGAGGGCAAGCACTGAGATCTTTGTGTAGACATCCTGATGGTCAGCTGCATTTCCAAAAGATCTATACAAGCCACAAGCCCACTGGACAGAAACACTCTATAAAACACTCAAGTTATCAGACATAATGTGTTTGCTACAGCAACCATTTTCAAACAGCTATYGGACAGAAAAGAGGTGGTGACTGTTTTCTACAAGACTGCAGTAGTAGTTCATTCATCTCTTATGCAAATATGTAATGTCCAATGTTAAATCACAGCTAAAAAATGCTGAATAACCTGACTAACCAGATTAATGGCGTTGGGAAAATCTCTCCACAGGAAACTGAAAGGAAGAGAAATTGCGAAAGAAAAAAAACTGCTATTGGTGACAGTTACTACAAAACTTTGATTTTCAGTAATGTCAAATGAGTATTGCTGATTAGTGGTTTAGCTGCAAAGTATTTAAAGTAAATGCTAAATTGAAGGGTTCAATCTTACTCAGCCTTTATACAATATTTTGAAACTAAGCTGCAATTTCTACCACATGAGGCATAAAATCAATTAAAGAAGAATGTTTATGCTCCAGCAGATTTGTAACTGCACTGCTTAAAGTTCAGTCAATTTGTGTTTTAATATAGTTTTCTTAATTTTCCAATCTGGATCTGATATTAATTAAAGATATTTAAATGTGGTCTCTTCCCAAAATCATTTGGTCTTGCTGATTCTTCCCAGTCTGAATCTTTCCCTTTTACAAACAGCATACACATTATATTAACATGGCTATTTCCATTAACAAAAACAACTAGACTCTGCCTACTTCGTATTCATCAATATTATGCCCTTCAACAGTTCAACCACTGCATAGGACAGAGACCATTTATACTGACAAGGCCTTTATGAAAAGGAAGTTGTCCTGACACATATGCAGCATATGAATGGGGAAGAGGGATGGTGCTTCCATTTGATGGTATTACACGACAGAACATGTACCAGACTGCCTGACACTAATGAAAAAGTGAGCTCTTTCTTTCCCCTGCCATTTACCACTCAGCAGTCCACCCATGATAAACCAGCCACTGCTTTAGGAAAGGTATCTTCTCACAGGCAATGTTCTAAATCATGTACATACAAGCAAGGGGCCTAAGCACACTTCTTGACTGCTTTGGGGAAGGTACCTGACATGTACAGAATGAGGTTGGGGAGTAATTCTGAATCCTGCCGAAGAGTGAGTACTGCTCAAAGATGAAATTTGGTCATCTTGAACTGAAGGAGAGTTTTTCTAATGAGTTCTAGTGGTGCTTCTGGATCTCATTCCTGAAGTCCATGCAGGAAATCATCCTTACTGTTCTTATCACCAAATGTATAGAGTTTTGAACAGGTGAAAACAATTACATGTAAGTGTTGAAAAAAAGCAAAAGTATATTTCAGATGGTCATATAATTCCCCAGGAAGCAATCAATATACTCATCCTGTCAAGAAGCACAGACAAATGTGGGATACTTGAGCACATGATGAAGGGTACAGAAAACAAACGATCCTACACTCAAATGTTTGCTTTCTTAGTTTTATTATCAAAAAAATCTATTGTTTGATGACATTTAGTATGACTGCCAGTTTTCATTTCCCAGAGAAAACCACTGCAGTAAGAACTTCAAGAGTACTGTGTAGTTCTTTACAGCTTTGTATTCCTACCATGCTGCYGCTAATACACCCCAATGCATAAAAAGGCCTAAATGCCATGAACACTTAAGTCGCCACTGTAAGGTGGCTGTGGGGTAAATTCTTCTCTGGTAGCCGAATCAATTGATGCTGGCTTGACATGTTTCTGACATTACAACCTACAGCTTTCATTTCAACTTTCAGATTCATCAAATCTGAACTCTTAGCACAAAAAGTTAACAATGTGCTTATGGGGTTTTATGTCAGCCAATCAGGAGACGAATAAACACTATTCAGTGGGAAAACTGTTCTATCTATATTCACAGTGAGGCTTGGACTTGAATTAAAAACCTACTAAAAGTTACAAGTTGTTAGGTATATGCCTTGGCGAAATGCTTTTTCAGTTTATATTAAGAATTAAAACAAATATCTGTTTAGTAATATATCTCTTGTATAGACCAATACTATCTTTGTACACATATTTTGTATTTGTTAGAAAGGATAATGCCAAAGACGTACACTAAAGCAGAAATGACAGCCTAGTAAAAGCAAGTTGACTTTTCCTATTCATTCAGTTGGAGAGTTCAGCACCTGCTTAATACTTCTGCTCCCACCTTTTTTTTCTGAATACAAGAACAGTAAACAACCCAAAGCCCAGCTGCCATTCTTCAATGCTTCTCCTTGACATTTACACTCTATTAAATGCATTGTCTTGTTAAATACTCACCTGCAGTGGTTCTATATGCTTAACACCGGCAACACCTTTTTTCAAAGTGCTTCTCATATCACACATAACATGCTTAGTTTCATTACCTTTACCTAATGCTATAAAAATGAACAACCCCTTTCTGACCTAACCCAGCTAATCCCAAGCTCAAGCTAATGTTTATTTGACTTTTTTAGAGGGATACAGAATGTACCATCTCAAACTACAAACCAAACAATAAAAGAAAAAAAATCCATTTTTTTTATAAGGGAAAAGCTGGACGGCACTACAAAGACTATTTGATTTATGAAAGGTAATTGTTCCCATACAAAATCACCCTTCTGTTGTTTTTTTTAGTGTGGCAGAAAACATCAACTTTAGTATCAGTTCCCCCTTGAGGCTTGCCACATGTCTAGTGGCAAACTAGACCTTAATGCGACAGCATGTGACCCATCATTTTCTAGGAAATGACAAGTACCAAGAAACACCAAGATGAGTTGATTTAAATGATAACAACTTAGATGAATTTTCCATGCTTATAATAATAAACTTWATTAATTAATTAATTAATTTTGAAAGGTCCATTTATGTTGTATCAGGCTCTTACTGTTCATGATGATGTACTCTCATCACTTGCTTTTTAATGGTTAATATAGTTTATAAAACTGACTTAATTTAATATAACAGCATCTGTCATTTCCTATTAATGAACATTTTCTTGAGCCTACATCCTCCTTTGGATTGGGCCCCAAAAGTGTTTCATTTCTGTGAACCGACTAGCTTATAATTAATCTTGAACACCTGATGAATTAGTTTCTTTAAAAATGTTATATTCATACAATATTACTTGCTATATATATATATATATATATATATATATATATATATATATATATATATAGTAAAATCTCACTTCTGCCATCTTCTTTCCATATATATAAACATATACACAAACAGAAATATCAAAACTTGTTTAAGTTACATTTGAGCAAATATTTTGTAAATCTATCTGAGACTACTAAATTAGGTAAGATTGTGACTTCCACATATGCCTACTGTTTGGGACTGATTTCTGATTTTTGGACCTCATGATTTTTTCCAACCAAAAAATTTTGTTAAGAGCATTACCAAAAAGTTAGAGTTGTATTTTTCATTATTTTTAGGCTGATGATTCTTTCTGCAGGCAAGCAGCTTTCATGATCTCTTAGGTTATAGAAGAATTAAAACCTATTACAATAAACCTAGCCCATTTACTTGTTCTGCATATGCTTTCACATGCATTCACATTTCTGTTTCAGGCAGGTGATCTCTATTACCACTGCAAGGTAAAAATACGAAAAAGTGAGATTGTTGTTGCCCTTGACAATAAAAATACTTCCAATGCTTTAAAACATCTAGACTGCTTTTTGAATCCTCTCTAAGGATTATATGACCCTCTGACTGGCACAAATTCTGTTATGCCATTCACAGATCAGCCCTTTCATGTCTCTAGTCTCCYGAAATTCAAGCTCTCTACCTTAAATTTGATATACTTCATAAGTTGCAAATAAACTAATAGTACTGCGTTAACATTTTTTGTGACTTTGTAATAATGACTTTTTCATGGCATTACTTTCAATAACTGTAACACTATGGAACTACTAGCCAGGAGTTCTGTACTGTATAATGCAAGCCTGATTGTTTCCTACATACCAATTTTAGATGATTTTTCTTTTTCTGAAATTGATAATGCTTGAAAAGTAATTTTAGAATCTAGCAYGTTTAGCATAATGGTTCATAGGGTGGTTTTCCCTTTAAAAGAACTTGTGGGATTTGTAAAGAAAGATAAAACTTTAAGGAATCACCTGTGATATATATCTGACAAAATTAATCACTTGATCAATAACCAGGAGAAGATAGAAAATTACTACTGTTAGAGTTGTACAAATGACACACGTTAGTACAATGGCCAATAACAATTTAGTCCTACAAACTGCAGACTTACCTGTAAATTGAACTCACAAGCTCAGTACAGTTAAGTCTGAAATATTACATGCAGGAACAAAGAATACTCTCAAAGTACAAGAAGTTTTAATGGAGGACTGGGAATTCCATTATGGTAAAAAAATTGAAAAAGAGAAAAATCTTGCAAATTCTCCCAAATTCCTGTCTAATTCTTAAAATGTTATGAGCTCCTCCAGAGTTTATGAATTACAAATATCTATAAAATAGTAATTATATTATAGTTAAATATTTATACTCTTACTGTGTGTATTTTGATTTTTCTATTATGTATGATTAAAAAATCATTAAATCACAATTAAAGTGAGTGGTACCAGCAGTGTACAGCTGTTCAAATACAGTCATACACAGTAACAAGACTATTACTCCTGTGTAGTTTGGATTCAGTAAAAGTGAAATGAGTACAAAAAGTCAGAAAGTAAGATGACTGAAGTAAGAAGGGAGAAAGAAATGTATGTAAACCATTAGGTAACAGAGATACGAGAAAGGACAGGGAGGCATGAAAGAGAGTTAAAATTCTGAGCATCATTACAGGCTAGTATTTCCATTCAGGATTTGTACATGGCTTGGTTGCATACAGTCCTGGTTCATGATGAAGATTTTCCTGCAGCCTCAATAGTAAATCAGAGTAAGTAATACAGTGAGTCTACATTCTTACTTAGTTACGTTCTTTGTCTGCTAAATGCACGTATACACTAAGACCAAAAAAGAGAGATCAAACTCTAGCATACAAAGTTGCTTGTCTTCAMATACTAACTAGAATGGTGTAGTTAACTGAGCATAGAATTGAGGAGTAGACATTTTTGATTCTCAGCTCATCAGACATATCCATCCCACAGTCCTCTTCAGGAAAATAGATAACTGAAATGTGCCACAATAATTTTTATTATCATTACGAATCAGAGAAGGAAAAATTAAAGAGAATCAGGTATGACAGGAGTGGACTGGGGAAGTCATGTTTATCACAAAGTATGTAAGGAAAAGTATTGTTCTTTCAGAAATTCAATTTCCTTGTATGTTAGAAAGTTATCAGATACCTGCACCTACTGCTGAGTAGACCAATTTTGAACATCCCGTGGTTGGGGAAATTACAATTAATAAATTGCAGGATAAAGTTAACTACATTTTTCAGTGAACGAATCTTAACTATTTGGACTTCTTTCCCCTTGTTTTAAATACTTTTACATGTAATTGACCATTTACAAAATCCTTAATGTATATATTGGAGCGATCTGTACAACACTGCCAGTATACAGTACATTCAGTTTGGAGTACAGTATATGGTATCAATAATATTGGCAAGGTGAAATGAGAATCAAGTCAAGTTAATTAAGCTAGTAGGACCAGTTAGAAGCTCTGAGCAGTTAATGTGATAAAATTCAGTATGTGGAAACAAGCAGAGAAGAGAACAGTAAGCAAAAGTAATGAGGTGAAGAATAGCTATGTCTGTTCTTCACAATTTGTATTACAATGTGACACCTCAGGGCAAGATGCCCATTGAACAGCAAGCCACACAAAATTGGAAGAAAAGAGGCTGGAGAAGAATACCATCCCACAGATGATTTTAGGCTGCAATTCCACAAATAATTTTACTTGCATAAACTAGCACTGAAATAACTAGTCCATCCTCCTGCTTAGCCTGCCTGTTCATTGCCATATCCCCCCTGCTTCCCATCATGTCCCTTCTTCCCGTATACTGACACACACAGTTGTGTGCTGTGCAGTGAATCAAACTGGAGATATACACCAGCTAAAATCCAACTGGAACAGTTCACCATGCATAACATTTGGTTTGGTGTAAAGCCTGGGAATGGGCAAGTCAAGATAGSAAGAGGGCAGGGCTTCCTGTCTCAGCAGCAGCGCCAGACCTGCCACCTTACAGAACGATGGATTTAAAGACTAAGGTTAGGTGATGGATTCAGAAACAGACAGAAAGCCAAAGCAAATAGGCCACAAATACAAAAATATCACTGCTAATAAAGTAAGAAAACAACTGTCTTCAAAACAACAATTTATCTTCTACTTGCTTGTCAGGCAAGGACAGCCTGCATTCCTGCTTTATTACATTTTAGCAAATAAACAGAAATAAAAGACTTCAGAATATCTTGGGTATTCCAGTTGAAAACAGCTTCTGCACTGATGTGAACCACTGTCTCTTTACTGACATGAATAGTCAATGAATAGAAAATGAAGTAAGAAATTGCCAGAAACAATTGAACTAGCTGTTGGCAAAAATGTGGTTTGAAAAATATAGCATGAAATACTGAAGACCTGGACTGCTCATCAGCACATTAACTGGATGACATGACAAGAAAAACTTAAACATACAGACGTCTATAAACCGGTCATCTATAAAAGAGGTTTCAGCAATTATTGCAGCAGTTTCATAAGACAAGAAGATGCTGCACACTCAAGGTTCAAGGATAACAACTAGAGGTTACATCTGCACAAAACCAGGATAAAAAAGAGTTAGTAAGACGCTAATATAATATCCCAAGGAAAAGCATTTTATGATGATTAGTAAGAAGTATGGAAGTATGCCTCTGATACTGTCTTCAAAAGTTAATTCTCTTGGAGAGAGCAGTCAGATATTCTGTAAATCCCAACACACAAGCAAACTAATTTAGATGTAGTATAAGGTTTGGCACCAGGRAAAGAAAAATTTTGCAGTTTATGGAACTGTCTGACAGTTTCTAGGCAGAAAATAATAGGTTTGGAGAATTTTAACTCCTGTAGCAACCACAGCACAGTGTCCTTCCCACGATTTCTGCCTCCCAACTAGATTATCTCAGAAACAGATTGTAACAATCCTCTTGAAAACAGTCTGACTCCAAAATAAGTTTTCCATATTGTTAAGCACTGGAAAAAATGTTTCTTTTGACTTGTTTAAAAACCCTAGTTTGGAGACAAGATATTCTTCCTTCAAAAAAAATCTCTGGCTGAAACAATCAATTTCAAAGCTATGTATGGCACAGTGGTTATGGCGCTTTGCTGCGGATTTGGACTTGAGTCACAGAATCACAGAATTCTATGCGAGTCCTGCTCTTTCTCTGAATTCCTGCCTAAGTCTGCCTTTGACATGACTGCTTTGCTACTCATCAGCACGGATAACCAGAAGTCATCATACGCCAATGCAAGCCAGAGCACTCCTTTTATGTGCCATGACCACCAATTTTGATATGCCATAATAATGTTTTCCTGAGGAGCTATGTGAGATTGGGACTAATCTTGAATTGAACTGGAAAAAGCCTGAAAGAAAGAAAGAAAGAAGTCTACTTATTTCCTGAAGCAGGGATAGCTTTCTTGGTAAAAATGTAGATGCAAGTGGTTTAATAAAACTGGAGGCAAATGGATGACCTACAAGCTTCCCAGATTAATAACTTAGTTCTCCTGTAATTATCTCCATAGCTAATCTAAAAACCTTGAGATTGTTACCCCATGCATTCTGCAAGGCAGAATAGCAAACATGACAGAGCTGTACAGAAAAATTTATTTGTATGACAGCTTATGAAACCATTACTGTTCAGTTTTCAGCCAATTTTACCACARACTGTGTTGATCCAAACTGCTGTATCCTGCAAGCACAACATGCAGCTCATGGTTAGCTGGCATTGGGAATGGAACTAACCCCAAATCTGACAGACAGTCATGAGTAGGAAAAAGTTGAGTTGATCTCTGGGGTAAAGAATGGAAAGAAAAAGGCATGTGGTGATTAATACATTTCAGTGCTGATCCACCCCTTAATTAGGGGAAAGGAATCAAACAATTCCTCTGTCTCACTTCATATGGAAAATTGAATTTGTCTTTGGACTATAAACCAAAGGATACTCCCACAGCATCTAAAACAAAGGCTAGTGATGTTGGAGAAAAGACATTCCCTGATTTYCACAGACCTTGGGTGAGGCTCAAACTTTATATGCTTTTGGACTGAGCTAACTGAATAAAGGAGGCAAAGTATAGTGGTCATTATTAAGGATTAGTGTTTATAGGCAACAGGAGTATCAGAGAGAGTTAGTCACTAGATTTTTTAACAAGTACAGAAATTCAGTCCTAATATTCAAAAATTACCAAAATTCTGTACCTGTCCCTAAAGTTATTCAAAACCTTGTAAAAAGTAGTAAGCAGGAAGCCTATTTATTTTATGAAATTTATATATACAAATTTATCTTCTACTTGCTTGTCAGGCAAG
>NW_028186449.1:602174-645987 GCF_003343005.1 Rhea americana
CGTGCCCCCACCGCGGCCGGCCGGCCGGCAGCGCCGTGCCTTGGGCGGGGGCGGCTGCCGAGCCCTCCCAAGGGGCCTGTGCGTGCGGGTCCCGTCGCTGCGAGCGTTGCACAGCTCCTGCCTCAAGCGCCTTAACTTCAGGAAAGATGCGTCCTAGATGTGATTAACGACTCGAGGCAAATACACCCTTCAGCCCTTAACRTCGCTGCCACCGTCTGCCCGGTGATTCACCTGTAGCTGTCAGAACAGGGAGAGGACATGGCCTTGCTTTTTTTATTGATCTGGGGCAGAAAAAGGCAGAGACCATTAGAAAGCAACACACTGTTATTCCTTCATTAATWACATCCTAAATGAGTAAAAGGAAAAAGTAAGAAAAACATGATGTTAATCATYGTGGTCATTGTTCCCTTTTTGCTGCTGACCACATCGTAGAATTCATATTCATGACCATATCATAAACGAYGCAAGGGACTAATCAGGGAACAGTTTTTCTTAATAAAATCCATGGCAAAGATTTTACAAAGATTTCTTTGGGGTTTTGGGGTTTTTTTTCTCTATTTGTTCCTCTTCTGAAAATCAAGTCAGATCTCCTTAACATATGTCAAATTACACAGCCAAAAGTTGAAGAACTCACAACCACTAGATTCTTCTAAACACGCGGAACCCAGGTATGTAGCAAGAGTCAGTAAGTGCTGGCACAGCTCTGTGGAGAAGGTGGCGGAAGTTGGAGCAGGAAGGCGCAAGGACTGAATAAGGTAAGAGTCCATCTTGAGAGCTTTACTGAAGTATTCAAAACAACTGACTGTTTTGTGGGTGAGACAGGTTTTCCTCACCTCCATCTTAGCCAGCAATTACAAAATAGGATGATTTGGTGCAGAGTTGTCATTACGTACAGATTTCTTGGGGGAAGAAATACTTACAAAAAGGACATTGCAGTGCTCAGCGATATACCTATCTACTTATATGTAGTGGTCCAGGGGAAAAGTAGAGAATTCCTGAAGTTGAAAAAAACCTAGAGGACTGCTGGGGCTTTGGGAGCCCAAAAGGAATTGGGCTGAGCTTGGATAGCAGGAAGAACTAGAAATAATTAAAGTGAAGTGGTAAACATTAGAATGAGAAAGACTGGGAGACTGGATCGAAGAAATAAGCAGATCCTTTTGAGGGAAAGGAGAGATGAACAATATAAACTTCTTTTTTCTGCATAAAGCATTAAATTTCCACTATGCAATCTATTATTTTTCTCCAAGCAATCGCTGATACCGTTATAGCCCACAGTACTCAGGATATTTGAAGTATACAAACAAGAAGCTGAACCAAAAACCATTTGTCAGATAAATTTGTCTTGTTTGCTAATATGGTTGTGTATATTCACAAGCAGCTGGGGRTAAGAGCCACCAAAAAGCTGAGAATTGCAATGAATCTAAAAGCAAGCACTTTTTGGCAACACTAAAAAATAAGACATTTAACTGGGAAGTTTTGGAGCAACTCTACATAGAAAAGACACCCTCACACACATCACTTAAAAAAGGAAAAAGTCTGCAAGGACATCAGTGAATTCATCAGGATAGAAACTTTCTCCCTCAACCTTGTTGATGCAAGGACCTAGCAAACTAGCAGGCTAGCATTATCAGCCCTATCTGATACTGAGCATTTTTCTTCTCATCAAACAGCTAAAGCATCACAGATCTGGAGTGGAGAAGAAAAACAATACTGGGGGGGGGGGGGGGGGGGGGGGAACCAAATATAGGTAAGTGCCACATAGTAAGACATGTTTTCTTTTATCCCAAGTTTGAAATACGGTGTGCTGACCTGTGATGCAGCCAGTCTACCTCTGAAAGGTCTTAACATATGCCTTTCTGATTTTTGGAACTGCTTGTTAAATTTTGCAGAGTGAGATTACAAGCAGCCCCTTGCCAGGAGCATTTACACCAGACTGGYTCAGCTACAGACACCACATGATCTGGCAAATGGTTGTAAACACATGTTTTTATACCTGCATTATGTAATAATCAGCTGTCCTCCTTTTGTGTGGGCCTATCCCCTCAAAATGGGCCCTGCTGGTGAGRTCTTCTTTCATAAATAATGAGAGGGAAGTAGGGATTGTTACGGAAGACTTACAGTTTGTCTCAGAACTGTGACATGAGATTTACTGACTGTCTGATACACACCAGGGACATCATTGTTCCCTTATTTACATGCTTCCTATTTTCATATTTCATTAATGAAAATGTAATTGAGAAGCTGCAAGGTAAATTAAAATATATACAAAAGGAGTATTTCAAGGATAACCTATATACAAAATGGACTTTTTAACTTGATCTTACTAAAAATATAGGTATAGGATCTACCTCTTAATTCCTCTCTCATTGCAAGATTTCTCCCAGCAATTAGAGAACATAAAGATTTTGCAAGCTTCCTTCAGGTCTCAGTATCTGAATGTTCGATTTCATAGATTACCTTACGGGAGAGTTACATAGCTACCTGAAAAGACAATGGGAATTCTATGTCTTAAATGCCCATAAAACTCTTCAAAAATGTATGACTATTTGCTTTTTATACCTGATGAAAATATTTCCATGTGTACTTTTGGCAAAGTACCAAACCGTCAGACTCTTGGTTTGGTTACTCCTGAAAAATAGAGATAAAAAAATAGCAAATGGAGAGGAAAAATGCAACAGCACCACCCTGCTGCCATCTCTTTGTCAAATGGATAATAACAAAACTTCTGTTAAAAGAAATGCAGTTATGTAACCTTCAACCAGCAGATAGATTTTGTAAAAGTCAGTTGAAATGAAAAAGTTAAAGAAATTTTTTTTTCCCAAATTCAAACATGGCTATTTTCAACTTTATTGAAAAGGAAATAGAAAAACAATAAAATTGTTTTAACATTTCTGTTAGTGACAAACAGAACAGAAGTCCATACAGCCAGTGGAAARGTAAGCAAGAGTTTCATAGCAACCATAAAAACGTAAGTCAGGAAGAGACATCAAGAGATTGTTTACTCCAGTGATGACAAAACTTTGGCATGGGCACCAACCCTATAACTGACACAGGTTTGTGTTGGCCCCAGGGCCTTGYAGTCACAATGCCTTTGGCACAATCTGGCACTAGACAACAACAGTTTATTGTCAATCACTAGTCTAGTCCAGCCCCTAGGACTAAGATAGGTTTGAATGTTTAGAAAGTGTTACTGGCCGATATTTGTTTGTCATGTTCTTTAAAATCTCTGGTGAAGATTCCGTAAAAGTTGTTCCATGGTTTCACACCTGCTAGGACTCAGCCAAAATAATTTTTGCTGTAGCTGAAGCAGATTTCTTCTTGTCTTTCTYCCAGTATCCATTAAAAACAATTGATTGTTGTTGTCTTAATAATAGCATACTACATAGGGAAAACTATTGTTTTCTCCAAAGCTTTTCTCTTCCAGACTAAACAAACACAATTCTTTCAGCCTTTCAGCATATATCACTGTATGTSCTTTCTTCTGTGTAAGAAATGAGTGTAACAAAACTCAATATGAGACCTTATGGAAGGAGAAGGTGACACATTTTACAAAACCTCTAAGTAGACTAAATTTACCCACTCATACTCATTTTCTCAGTGATTTCATTCATTCATGCTCTCACTCTCACATCTTCACAAGAACCAAGACGTGTTCAAGTGGTCTGTCCAGGATCAGTTGTGTGCAACACAGAGGATGATAGACACCAGGTATTGAGTCTTCATCACATCTGCTGGGTTTTTCTTGATTTGCGATGAAAAACTGTTTTTTGACAGTTTTTTTTTGTATGCCTCAGAAGTCAAAAGCTACTATGGCATGATTCTTTTGCGTCAGAATTTTATTTACTTCCTCCTCCATAAATTTTAGACAAGCCTGACTGCTATTTGTTTCTCACTTTGAATTTCTTATGGCTATCATTTGTTTTCCTGTTAGAGTGAAAGGAATGGCGTATGTGATGTGCTGTAACCTTRTTCCCATTTTCATGCTGTTATTGTAGAATCTTCTACTGACAAGTAGTCTGCTTTGGTCTTACTGGAGTGCAGGCTTTCTGGGCCTGATACAGGCAACATTCTTCAGTTTTACTGTTGTGTATTGTATTCCTGGCTATAAATAYGGGACATTTTTTTCCACATTTTTTTTCTGCTGTTTCTTCTGGTTCTTACACAGATACAGTCGTTCATAGTTCATTTCCACAAACTTAATATTTCTATTACAAGTCTGTACACTTTCTTGCATTGCCTAACCCTTTCTTAAGGTGCGGTGACCAACAGCAAATACAGAATTCCAGGTAAGAATGCATCCTCACCAAAAGTTGATTGCTGTCCTGTTTTGACTATGATGCTCCTGCTWACAAATCTCAGAATGACAATTACTTTTTTTGCAGCTGTATAACATTATCARTTTGTATTTGTGTTGCATTCTGCAATAAACTGTGTATTAATTTTTGCAGTTCAGTTCTTTCTCAGACTTTTTTCCATTTTGTATTTCTGAATTTGATTTTCTGCTCTTAAGTGGGCAATTTTGCCATTGTTTTTGTTACATTCCTTCCTTTAGTCAACTCTCTCTTGTTAGTCATGATAATTTTGAACCCAAATCTTCTCTTTCACCATGCTTCTGAACTGCTGAGGTACAAAATGTATATGGCTTAAACCATAGTCATAGCAGAATAAAGACCACAAGCATCAGAAAAGCAGAGAGTCAGCAAATTTGCAGGAGTGGTAGGTTAAATGTACTTAAAAAATTTTGGATGGAAAGAGTTTTGTGAGAAAGATATCAGTTATTGAAATAAACTGTATTAAGGCCATTACAGCAAAACATTTTAATGCTAAAGATTGTGAAGAATAACAGGAGATAAATACCACTACCGGAGGAATTCTTTAAGACTATGAAAATGAAGTTGGTCCACCATTGTGGAATTCTCTGCAGAACTGGGAAGGCACTGTTCTTTTTAATTACATTCTTATGTAGAATGAAAGAAGTAATTTTCATTGAGTCCAAGGTGTGCTATTTCATCTTACATAAAACATAAACCTTTTTAATAATTGCTGGGATATTTTACCTTTGTGATTTATAAGTGAATTTTAAAATATCATTGGAACAGTGTGAAACTTAGTAACAGAAAATAGTGTTTGAAATTCTGTGTTAGAGAGCCTGAAAAGTCCCTKTTCTCTTGTAGAAATTAAATTGAGAAATAAAAACAAATAAAATGTTCATCCACCACAGGAAATTCCCATGAGTAAGTCAAATTATTCAGAAATTTACTACACCAAAAGTCAGTAAAAGATGGTTTAGGAGAACATACTTCCAGTTCACCAAGCCATATATTTTTCCTGGTACTGTGAATTGCATGCTTACATATTGTTCAAGTCTAGCAAAAAATTAGTGTAAAGACTCTTAAATTCATTTTGTTTCACCAAGTTCTTTTGATTTTTTTTTTCAGGATGTTTCACAGATAGGGAGAGCAGTGAAGCATTAGGGGAAATTAAATTACTCAGACCTTCTACAGTTCCAGTATTTTGTTTTACTTTGGTCATATTTCCAGTTGTACTTAATCCTCCCAGACTTCTTAATTCTCATTCTTGCATGCAACCTCCAGTCTGAGATGACAACTTCAGTCTCTTTTGCCCTCTATTGAAGTGAATTGGTAATAACAATTGCCAATAAAATGTGAGTTGCAATATGTAAAAGAGGATATAAATAATTGATCTCAGACCAGTGGTGTGTATAATTACTTTATGTAGCAGTCTCATAAGTGCTGCCAAATCTTCTACTGACTCCTACCTATGTGTTCATTTTACCTCCTTTCACTATCTGTCCTTAGTTTGGGACATAAACATGGCAATCTTTTTGTCTGATATGTTTAGCATAGATCTTTTAACTCTTAGGAAAAGTAATGGCCTATGTGTGTCTTAGAATAATAGACTTGGTGTTMAAATCATTTTATTTTTTCAGGACAAATCATCACTTTTGAACCAAATGATTCAAAATATTTGAATTTCAGGAAGCTAATGTTATTTTTTCAGGTGAAGTATGAACAATAATATATAATCATTTCATTTGCAGTATACTGCATTAATTTTATGATATTTTAATTCCATTTACAAAAATCTTTTTTCCATATCTGTCTGGATATCCCTAGATCTACAGGAAAGGCTCTAGCAAATCTTGTTTGTTCTTCAAGAGAGAATATATTCTCAGTTACTCTAGCTTACCCTCCTGCAGTTCAGTAGACTACAGACGTGACTACAGGCAGATGCTATGGAAAGCAAAAACACCTGCACTAGCTTATTAGTTCAGGTACTGTACATCACTAACACAACTACTGCTTTCCAAATCTATACTACTACCTTTGCATGGTGTATCCTTTGYTCTGGGGATTTACCAAGCTGCTTCGAATTAGCTAGACATCAGGGCATCATACTCAATTGATAGGGAAGGTATGGCCACACATGTGACTGCAAATAGATTTTGTCTTAGTGCCTTGAGAATGTGTAAAGAGCTACATCTGATATTGACCTGAGCCTCATGCAGATTGCTGAAGTATTTTGAGTAATGTAGTGAAGCATTACCAGGTCCAGGCACAATCTGGATGGGAAAGTAAAGGAAGAGGAGTACATACAGCCATAGCATATAACTGAGTGTTTGCATTGCACGATGTTAACAATGAGATCTATATTCCTAGAGGAATATAAAGAGAACTTATTTTGTGATAAATATGCATATGAGAATTTATAAATGCTAAGGTCGGAAAGGGGTATTACGATACAGTAAAACTCCCTGGGTGTTGCAGGCTACATCCCCTCTCCCCTCCACCATCTCCTCTTATTATGGTGGCTGATGTGTCCCACACTGCAGCTATTGTTCTTTTTTTTACTGCATTTCCTGAGTGATAAGCAAATGTTCACTCCCTGTGCTTTCAGAAAGGCTCTGTGTTTGTGGTAACAAAGTACTTTCAGTTACTGCTACTGTACATCTCCCCTATCAGTTGCCAGCACAGATTTTCCATTAAAAGTTGAAGAGGGAGAGAGAAAGAAGAATTTTGAAATCAACTCCACAATTAGATACGTGAAGAGTTAATTTCAAAATTCTTCACAGCACTTTCAAGGCTAATTTGGTTTTATCCTGTGGCCACGAAACAGGATCTTAAAATAACTTGTCAACAACTGTATCCTGCAGGGATAGAATAGGACCTTCTGGCTTTACTGAAAAACCTGGCAATCAAGCTTCATAAAGCTTTACTTATACTTGAAAGCATGCATATAAAGGCACAAGTAAACACTTAGCAACAGTTTGATTAATGTTTATGTTTCTGATACTCAGCAGTTCCTCACAACAGGTTCAGCAGGTGGTCTTTTTGTAGTGAGAGGCTTCAAACTCCTTTGGCTCCTTCTCTTCCAGTAGAAAGGAAACAGCTTTCTGCTATTGCTGGATCAGACATTTTTTTCTGTCAGCATGGGTGGTTCTGCTGCTGTGGCTGGTCTTCATAATTTACAGTAATCCATAATCTAATGATCAGTAACATTCTTGTTGCTGAGTTGTTCCACTGTTAGATAGATGCTATGTCTGTACATGTTTGTGGTCATGTACTTACTGTACACATCAGTTCTCTGCAGACTTTTGTAGACTCCACAGTTCACGATGTGGGAGAGCATTCTGTGACAGTCAGTTTTTAATGCTGCAGAGAGCTGGAAGAGAACGTATGTCCACATCATTGTGTGAATTCTTCTTCCTCTATTCTGCAAAAGGGAATGCAGTTTTTTGCCCCCAGTTCTTCTCTCTCTACTCTGCCACATTATCTATCATTGTATTTCACTTTTGCTCCAGGAGGGAATGATTTTGTTAAGGAGAACCTTGAAACCCCCTCAAAGATGTGGTAGGAGGGGTTCCTGTGTGTGCTGATTGGGAGCTCCAGAAGGAATACTGATGCGTTCTGCAGTGTCTCTAGTGCACTTGAAAGAGAGATTGGTTCTTTTTTTAACATATCTTACATCCCTTGAAAAATCCGAAATACAAAAACACTTAGCATTATTTACTACAATGAAGCATTTAAAGTATAAATATGTATATTTACAGTGTGTGAGAATTTCTTAACTTCAAGCTACAAGTCAGTTTTAAGCAACTTCTTTTTTCATTCTCTGTGTCATTTTGGCCTTTTATTTTCTATCAAAACTAGCTTATATAAGCCTTAAGATATTAATTGGATAAGATCGGTATCATTCACTAGACAGAAGTAAAAGAAACATATCAGGCTCACTAGTGTCAGAAGGAAATTGGGACCATAGATTTATTTAACTTTGCCTTGCTTTGTGTTTCACACTTAACTATAATTTTAAAGTGAGGAGTTTGAAATAATTGTTTCTACAGCTTGTCACTTCAGACTCTTCAGTACAGCCTGCTTCATAGCCAGGAATGTCAATGCTTTCTGCTGTTTGGTATCCCATTTTGTTACAGTTTCCTCCTTTGGCCACTTGCCAAAAAATCACCTAGGAAACCCAAGTACCAGTTACCATGGTCACTTAGAAGAGCATATGTTTTCTTSTATTGCATTGTGTATTAGTGGTAGGAAATCCATGAGCTTTTTCCCTGAGTAAGTTCAGTAGGATTGGACTTGAGATGAAGCTGACCTTATTTCCTCTATGAAATCCCCAGTGAAATCACTGGAGCTGCAGAGTGTAAACAAGGGCAGAATGTGACTTTATATGAATATGCTCACAACTGAAYTGTAAAATGACATCTTCTAAACAACTTTCCTTTGACACGTTACCAACCCAGAGAAACTCAAGAGTAAGATAAATAAGATTAAAATAGAATCTTGTTCTCCTTCAAATTCAGGTGCATAAAATTCATGAACAAGAAAAAAAAGGCCTTTGAAATAGTTCATCTGAAGTTTGACTTGAAAAGCACACAAGAACACAGAAACAGCAGTAAAGGTATGCCTGTCCCAGTATCCTGTATTCAGAAATGGGGATGTCTATGGAAAAAGTATAAGGAATAGCAGAAACATTAAAAGAGTGTTTTTTCTCTTCTCTCCTGAATCCTGAAATCAACCAACTAGACTGAAGCACTCTAGGATCAAAAACAAATCATTCAGATGAAAAACTCTTTGACATCCCCTAAGGAGAAATAGAAAAGTTGCTCAACTTGGTGTGTAAAGACCTGAAGTTCCTCTCCTTTGTGACCAAATTCACTGCAGCAGAAATATCCTCACATCAGCTGTTTCCTGAAGCCAACAAATTATTCAAATGGCACATTCAACCTTTCTGCCAGGAACAGCCAGGGGAAATACATAATGCTCTCCTGGGACCTGACCCTCCTCTTTTCCAGGTAAAGTTTGTCATCTTTACCTTCCCATCTAAAAACTAATTTGCTTCTGAAAGGTGCTATACCTGTATATTTCCTTACATGGACAAGATACCTAACTGCAGGGTGCAGGCTGCTGATGAATGGGTAGACCACAAAATGATCAGGGCCTTACTGTGATCCTACARAGTACCAGAAGATCTATTTAGCGTGTTACAGCAGTTCTCCAATCTTCATTTTTAAGCTGTTATGGTTGTTTGGTGAACAGTCACTCTGCTCATGGCAATTGGAAATGGATGCTTCAAAGAAAGAAATATTTCTCCCCATTTAGAGATAAGACCCACATTCTSAAAAGTAGATGCAGTACACCAAATCACTGTAACTCCTGCTTCTTAATTCCCACTTTTCCTAATCTTCCATGCTGGAGCAAAATTGTTAGAGAGACAGTGAAATCAAAGTCAAATACCWCAAGAACATTTTCTTTAAATTTGATGTTTTATTATGGGGATGCGAGTGGAGACACATCACTTCCAATGCATTCAACGCATTTTCACAGAAGGATGTGAATAGATTTGGGCTTATTCTGCCCAAGCTATAAGCTGACTGGGTGCCAGCCAGCCAGTCCAGAAACTCTATAGCCATGGTAGCATGACGTATTGCTGTCTCTGAGTAAACATACCTGTGAACCCCAAATATCCCTGCAGATTCTTTTCCACATTATACCGAAGTATGCGGAACCTTAATTATGTGGTTGCTTTGGTCCTTTCAAAGGCAGGTTTAAATCAGAGCACTCATTTCGCAGAATTCACGTTGTTTGGGGCTCTCTCTGTCCATACTTGGTAGCCCATTAAAACATGCTAACTCTCACAGCAATGTATTCATGGCAGCTACTGTTCAATGATCAGTTCCTCRGTATGTAATATGACTCCAGAACACTTGGGATGCTTTTCTGTATTTGTATTGCTATCAGTGACATTGTTTCTCCTGAAAGCAGATGACGGTTTTCAGTAACTATAGCTCAAGTGAAGCATTCACCTCTGTGTTGATCAATTTGGTGCGTGTCCTGCAGAGTCTTTGATAGAGTTACAGCCTTTTACTATTAACAAGCAGGAGGAAAACCAACTCTGTTTGCATCAACCTGCAAGTTCACTTCAGAAATATCTCTCTGCACTTGCACTACCTACTTATTTGCAATTTCACCACCATTTTTAGCGTTACATTAATTATATGGTTAAATTTCTAAACTGACACAGTAAATTCTGTGGAAATACAGAATAGCCTTGATCTTACCACGGGCAGGGTGCAATGAGAATTGGACTCATTCCTGAGCCTCAAGACCTTCCAAGATTTCATGTTCATTTTTAGTGATTTATTTCTGTTTACTCTTGATTGTCCTGTACAGGAACTGTTCCAGCAAGGTCTAATACTAGGTCTGACTCACTAACATTTATTTATTTTCTCTGCTGGGAGATTATCTACTTTCTAGTTATCCATTGCAAGACTGCCTGCAAAATCAGTTTCCCTTAACTTCCCTCCTTTATCAGGACAAGATTAATACTAATTCTGTTAAAATTAATTTCTGTTAAAATTRTCTACAATATCCATTATTTTCTGGTGTAGTTATTTAGCCAGGAGGAACTTGGCTTGGCTCTAGGAATGTAGCSTATTAAACTTCTTTATTTGTCAGACTTTGTAATATGACATTAAAAAATAAATAAACAACATGATATGGCTGTGATATTAACTGAGAAGAATTTAGGAATTGCCAATATACTGGCTATCTGTATATCTTTAGTGGGGTCACCCAGTGTATGTACTTTAGTTTACATTCCATGAAACAGCATTACATGCTACTTTTTCCCCATCAATCATATGCAATCCACATAAATAATGCTTGGGAATAAGCTTTAGGTAGCTAAAACAAGATGGTATTAGACCCCTGCAATGGGAGGCTCTATGAATAACTGCTTGTGACAGACTCAGTTTAGATAAAGTGTGTCAGAGTAGAGCCCGTAAGAAAATTTCTCAAACACAATTTGAAATGCAGAACCCAGTTCTGTGTTCACAGAACTGTTAGCTATATACAAGGTAGTGTGGCTTAAACAAAACTCTGAACAGTTTCTTCTCTGAGTGGGTCATACAATTTGTCCAATGAATGAAGCAGAAGTCTTGCAGAGAAGATGGTATTTGATAATGTAACTAAACTTAGTATCACAGAGCAAGYTGCAAAAGCCTTTTCTAACTTTAAGATCTCTGACTTTACAACTTCAGATTTTTTTGAATAGCAATCTTTTGTGTTTGTAATACAAGTCAATTTATATTATCTATACAGAATTTACATCATTTACAATGGAAAACTTCTTTAAATAATATTCCTGATCGTTTCTGTGACTAACAGATCTTAGCCACTGAAATGCAATAAGATGTATTGCATCCTTTTTTATTCTCAGCCACTAAATGTAAATGTCTTTCTCTGCTCTGGATTTAGTTGTGTCTACACATTGTTTTTTCTGCTTTAGGATGTGACTGGCATTTCTTGAGAAGCCTTATCAAACAATGTACACACATTACAACTGTTTGTGGATGTAGCACTGTTAACTTCCTTGATCTACTTTGCATTTGCCAACACATATTTAYATTTTAATTTAGCAGATACACACAAATTTCAGGGCTGACAATRGTTGGCAGGAGTTTTTTAATGCAAGGACAAACATTAGAGAAGAAAGGCATGCATTTTAGCCAGGCACATGAACAGTAGGCTGTCTTGGCAGTGATCTACCCTTTCAGTTCGCAGCAGAAAGTGTGTTCTGAATCCTTCCACATTCTTCAGTCCATCTCAGCACAAACAGAACAGATAAACAGATTTTGCTTTGGTTTATTTGGGCTTGGACTGATTTCTCTAAACGAGGGAAGATTCTAGTAAGTCTGTCATTTAACATCACTTTGTGTTACTGCAACAGTTTCATTTGACTTGAGAATAGACACATCTGTGCCTGCTGGCTCTGTGTCTCAAAACAGCCCAAACCAGGCCCCAGCAGCCCTCATCTTGTGGAAATGAAGTAGTAACAGTGTGGTGCCATCAAGTGGTAGGGTCTGAAGTAGGACTCTTGTTTCTTTATTGTAACACAAGCAGTGAGGATCCTTTTCTTTGTGAGGGAAAAGTCTTTCTTACAGCTTTTGGAGTGAAAGGGAGTGATAGACATTAGGTGCAGAAGAGAAATAGCCCCAAGCTGGATCTTCTTAGTATTTTCCCCTCCCCCCAGCTTAGATATCTAGAAACCCCAATAAGACATAGGAGGTCAAAAGAGCCAGAAGACATCCCATTTGTCTATTCTGGAGGGCCCTGAACAGCACTCCARTATTTCAGTGAGGAGATGGAAGATCTATAAATCCCCCCATCCTCATTCTTGGGAAATCTGAGATTCTATACATCTTTCTGTTAGTGGAAATAAAGGAGGTAGGCAGCTCTTAAATGGGCTTAATGCTGCTATAAGGGAAATCTTATTCCTTTTCAACCCCTCCACTCACCCCTCTCCAATAAGAGCCCTGGAAGTTCTTCACGTTTGTGGTACTTGTGTCCTTGGAGATATACCTCTCTTGGTCTCATGAAGGTCACTAGACTCTCTTTTTTTCCAGATGCTTCTGGGAATCATCTTCCCCATGTGGCCATCTAAGCAGGAAGGGAAGGTGTTGCTCTGTGATACGCAGGAATCGTCTGAGTGTGCTGCTGTACAATGGACCACAGACAACACTGTGAAATTACAGACAGGCACATCAGTTTGGCCGTGAGGGCTGAGACTGATGGGCCAATGGATGGTGGAGGGAGCCCAGTATAAGTCAAGAGATTCTTATGGTCATGAGCTGGACAAATTCAAGTGCTAAGCTACCTCCAGCCATAAGCCTAGACTTCCTAGACCTTCAGTAACATGATACAGTATTTTTGTTCTGGTTTTGTATTTCCTTTTGTTGAAGAACATTTCTGACTCTAGTCTGAACTTTCAACTTTCATGTAGACGCTTAGTACAAGAAGTTTTCTCTAGGAACTTCAGACCTTAGTAAAGGTCAAATCTCAAAGTCAGTATTTCATTCTGAAAGATGGTTTCACTGAGAGTTAGGGTGCACTAGGCTAGGACTTTTATAAAATCTTCTTGTAACTRTTGGTCCTAACAGTTGTTTTTCATTCAGGATAAAATGTAAGAAACACCAAAACTCCCTCCTGGGCTAAGATAGCTGAAACAAAAAGAGCTTTTGCCAAGAACATAGCAATATATATCATCGTAAGGATCAYAGATAAAAGAGGTTTTCTTTGGGCTGGATACCAATGCAGAAGGGTGGTCACTGTTTGATGGAGCTAGACATAAGAAGAGAAGCAGCAAAAATTAGAGACTGACAGAGAAACATTAGATAAGCAAGGAGAGAACCAGAGCAAGCATTAGGCATGTGGTGCCATAAAAAGTCTATAGCCAGAGATATCTTTCAGTAAGATCTCTGCTGAAAGGAGGTTTAAATTGCAAAGAAAGTGCCTGCCTTTATTTGATTCCTACTTTTTTACTCTTTGTAAATAAATAGGACAAAAAGAAAAAAAAATCTGACCTTGACATCAATTTTTCTCCTTGAAGASAAACTTCCAGTAAGACTCCAAATATTGAATAGGAGTTTGTATCCAAAAAGGACAAGTAGCACTTTCCAGAATCTAGTGGTAATTGAAATAGGTTTTGTGTGGAAGCTGGCCTGAGTCATTAAGGTCCTGTTGGGCAGAGCAGAATTCAGACTGTAGCTATCTGAAAAAAAGTGAAAGTCCTTCAGTGTACTGTAGCATAAAGTATGTAATAATAAGTAGGACAGAAACAAGAACAGCAGAAAAACACCACTGTAATCCACACTTGTTTCATATCCCAGAATGACTCAACTTCTCTTCCTTTTCTTTCATATCGAGCTAATAGAGATATGGCCAGTGGACTGTGGTAGCACTTCTCTATAGAAAAATTGTGCCTAACGAGAGCAGAGTGTTTCATGTGGATGCTACTACCTCAGTCATGCTGGCGGAATCGCCCACTGCCCTTAACTGGGAAGATCAGTGCTGTTTCCAGGCTAGCTTAGAGTAGCACTTGTGTAGGAATAGAATTTTTTCCTGGCCCTGTGGGGAGCTATAGTGGGCCATGGAAAGATCATTGGTAGCATCATGGAGCATCAAGGCCCATCATCAGCTGAGTTTGAGCATTATTTTCTCCTTCTGATATTCTAAGATTTCTTGCCTGTACAGTAGCTTGGGCTTCCTTGGTGAAAGCTTCCTCCAATGTATCTGCAAATCTTCCACAGATGAGAAAAATCTTCCTTTCCTGTGAGGTCAAAGGGCCAGCATCTGTGAAGCATTCTTTTGACAGAATTGGTCAAAGCTTAAAGAGACTTCATACACCACACTTTATGAAAAATAAAAACAGTTGCTGTAGCAGGAGACATTTAGAGGTTTGTGCAGGCAAAATGWATCACCAATGGAAATTACATATTAAAGTGAAAGTAGGTAGGAAGCTCAAGCCTTGAAGCACTGACCAGCAGCTCCAGTGAAATTTGTTTGTGCATTTGTTAGCCTGATCCTTGTGGGACTAGTTAGTTCTTCAGTGAATTTACATTTCCTAGAACTCTGAAATTTTCTGTAGTTGTATTCATCCCTGAAAATCCAGGCTAGACTTAGTATTTAAAATATGTTTATCATTTTTGGAGTCCAGAATACACAAAGAGGATGCTGACACCAACAGGGTACAGATGGAAAACAAAATGATAATTTTCTAAACGTATGCTTTCATTGAGAATGAATTGCCAGATGGTTTTTAGTTGTTTTAGTTACGGATAATGGTACAATGCACTCAGAAATTCAAAGGAGAACCACTACCTCTTGAGAATAAACGAAAAAAAAAGCTTAGAAGAAAAAATATTCTCAGAATACATGCAACCATTAGGAAAGAAAAGGCTTCCCATTAGCTCCTGACAAAATTAGAGAATAGATGACTGTTTTAAAAACAATATAGAGTGGCCCTTGAAATGTGATTGCATCTATTCACAAATTGAAAAAGGTATTGCCTACAAATTTTATAGGCTTTGAATATCTGGGCATTTTCTCAATCAGGAGAGCTTCCCATCAAGCAACCCTGTCTGGGCTGGGGTCTTTGTGGCTTTTGGAAGGGGCACAAGAAGACAGAGCAATGCATACAGGCAAACAAACAACACCTCTCTACTGCTTTGGGGAACTCAGGACCCTTTGGCCTGACTGCCAACACATGTGAACAAAACACAGTTGTCTCTGCTTTCTGCCACCAAAGTGCCCACCTTCAGGGATGGTCTCAGTGTCCACTCGAGGAGCCAATTCTCAAACAGAGTTGGAATTAGCTTACCTAGTGTTATGTGTATTTGGGTAAAGGGTCTCGATTGCATTGCTAATCAGCACTATCTGCTAGCCACTTCTCCCTTTCCGCAACCAGAGCATACCTGCACATGGCTTTTCATGGAATCATAGGTAATTTATTAACTAATTTTCATGAGGATCTATAAAATGGTATGTGTAATAATGGCATGTAAATAGTTTGTGTAAAAATGGCATTTGGTATATATAAACTGATTCACCTTTGTAATGTCATTCRCTGCAGTTTGAAGCAAGCTGTTTCCAGAAAGTCTAAGCAGATTATTTTATTCTCGGGGGGGCAAGAAGCCATTATGTATTTGTGCTAGAGGGGAAGGCCATTATGCTCCAAAAAGCCTTTCCARTTCCAGAGATATATATAATTCCTCACAATTATTTAGTTGATTTTGATCTACAGATTACAAGGCACTGATAGGCTAAGTAACTCTTTCAAAATCACAGGACAAGTGATTGACAGACCAAGGAACTGCCACGAAAAGAATCCAAACTGTCAGGTCAGTAAAATAAGGGTATGCTTTATTTACAGAGTACTTGTGTCTATCTGTAATACTAGATCTTTATGGAAAAGGTTAGCTGGATAGGCTAGGACTGGATATTTGGATGCTCTATAGATCAAATAGGAGAAAAAAGAAAACTCGTTAGCTTTGGATAAAAGCTTCTTTTCTGATATATAATTTTTGCCACAAATAACATAAAATAAGTTATCATAGACTGATATGAAGACAGTGTGTAACTGTAGTACCAACATTTTTCCACAGAAAATTTCCCAGAATCACATAATGGTTGAGGTTGGAAGGGACCTTCAGAGCTCATCTAATCCAACCCCCGCTGCTCAAGCAAGGTCACCTAGAGCATGTTGCCCAGCTTTTCCTCATGTTCAGATGGAACTGCCGGTGTTTCAGTTTGTTCCTGTTGTCTCTTGTCGTGTTGCAGGGCACCAATGAAAAGAGTCTGGTCCTGTCCCTTGACACCCTCCTATCAGATATTTAAAGGCACTGATAAGATCCCCCTCACTCTTTCCTTCTCCAGGCCGAACAGTCCGAGCTCTTTGCCTTTCCTCATATGAGAGGTGCTCCAGTCCCCTCATCATCTTAGTAGCCCTTTGCTGGATTTGCTCCAGTACCCACATAGACACATTACTGGCTCGCAGCCACCTTGTTGTCCACCAAGACTCTCAAGTTCTTTTCTGCAAAGCTGCTTTCCAGCAGGTCAGCCCTCAGGACTCTTAGGGAAGAGACTAATGTATATTGAGATAGCTCCAGTGACTCCAATTGTGTTTGGAGACTTACACCTGCTTAATATGTATGTAAATATCTGCAGTCCAGATACAAACATAAATTGCTATTGAAAGTAACCAAAAAGCATCCTAACACAAATATAATTTTCTATTAGTATGGTTAATAATATCAAATTGTCATAATGACATTATACGAAAGAGCACATAGTTCTTTCATCTGGGCACTTCTTGGTTCCCTGAGTCTATTTTGAAAGGGTCACTGCTGATAGGGAACGATTACTTTTCATGGCTGTATTTAACCATACATGGCAGCCATGTTAGTGCAATTAAACATACATTCACTCATGCATACCCAGTGTAGGCATTAATAGTCACTTAACTAAAGTCACTTTTAGCTGTAATTTCAATGCAGCGCTAGGGTAGCTCGTTTGTTTTTTTCTCGTTGCTATTTGTATGCCACTAGCTTTGTCAGATATTTGGAGACTGTTTATAGATACCTTTGAAGCAGAACTCAAGCCACTGTAGYGAAACATAGAGCAAATCATTCAACCTCCTGGTGGCAGCATGGTCTCATTTACCATCTCAGCCAACAGCTGTAACAGAGTTCCCTTGCTGTCCACAACAACTAGCAGAGAAGTGGCAGCAGTTATCTAAACAGGGGGAGGGAAAAAAAAAACTTGTTAAACTAGGTGGTTGTGTTTTGGAAATGTTATGAAACAGAGCAGGCTGACTGACCTCCCTCTAGAAAAAGATGTACTTAATTATTGTTTTAAGGCTCTGGAGGTCTTTAAATAATGAAAAAAATATTAGATACTTATTGGCACTTTGATGTAAATTTCGCCACACAGTGTAAGGAGGAAAATATTTGTGTGGGTTATATCCCCATGTATGCAGTCTGTATTTGAATGTACTGATTTCTTTTCCATATGTTAAATTGCCTTAGCAAACACAATTTAGCTCATAAATTATGTTGAATAAGGATGCTGTGATATTTATTCTTCTGCAGAGGATTAATACACAAGAAAATACACAAGCACTGGTCAGAGTTTGGCCCCCAGTTGCTCATTTCAGTGACTGGTACATGATCCTTCAAAGGAAAGAAAAGCCTTCACTTGCACAAGTGAACTTGGACTACTGACAACCCAGTTGGTAGGATGCAGYGTAGAACAACAGCACTGTTCACTGCAGCAGAATGTGAGGAACAGATTTCTGGAAGTCTGTTGGTGATCATAGAAGCTGTTGGTCATTGGGAGCCTCTTCCTGATAACTRTGTACTGGAAGTCAACTTGCAACACAGGAGATGCTGCCCTGGTGCAGTGTATTCATGGAGTTTCAAGTCATGGAAACTCAAGGTAAAACTCCAACTGAGTTTTAACCATAAATCCAGTATCCTGGACAACATGGTTTGTGTGTTGAGAATGACATTTAGAGGCTGCGTGTTCACTAATATTTTCAGTTTAACATGCTTCATCTCTGTCTCCAACAAGGAACTATTTGCCAGAAAACAGTAATCCAAAAATGGAGGTTATCCTTATCCAGCATTCTCTTCTCTGCCAGACACTTAAGCACTTACCTTAATTAGTAGAAGATGTGGGGTCCACATGGGTGAATATATAAGCTGTGATAATAATCTCCCATAGTTCTGTGTGATAAAGTAAAGTAACTGAATTCAAAATGTTTAATTTCTCTATTTTACAGTCCTTCCTCCTCCGAATCACTCAAAGTGTGATGTCTCTCTTTTTACTGTGACAAACTGGTACTTAATCTGACTCACTAGACRGCAAATCCACAGAATCACAGAAACGTAATGTTGGAAGGTTTCTCTGGAGATCTAGTCCAACCTCCCTGCTCAGCAGGGTCACCTAGAGCATGTTAGACAGGGTTGCATCCAGGCAGGCCTTGAAGATCTCCAGAGAAGGAGACTCCACAACCCGGGGCAACCTGTTCCAGTGCTCTGTCACTCTCACAGGGAAGAAATTCCCCCTCACGGTCAGGCAGAACTTCCTGTCCTTCAATTTCTGCCCATTACCTCTTGTCCTGTCACATGGGACAGCTGAAAAGAGTTTAGCCCCGTCCCCTTGGCACTCCTCCTTCAGGTACTTATACACATTGATAAGATCCCCCCTCCGTCTTCTCTTCCCCAAGCTAGAGAGACCCAGCTCTTGCCACCTTTCCTCACAGGAGAGGTTCTCCAGTCCTCTAATCATTTTCATAGCCATACACTGGGCTCCAGTATTTCCTTGTCTCTTTTACTGGGGAGCCCAGAACTGGACAAAGTACTCCAGACGTGGCCTCACCAGGGCTGAGCAGAGGGGCAGGATCACCTCCCTCAACCTGCAACAGTCTTCTAAAGCAGCCCAGGATACCAGTGGATTTCTTGGCCACAAGGGCACATTGCTGGCTCATGGTCAATTTGTCATCCACTAGCACTATGGAAGGACTCCCAGGTCCTTCTCTGCRGAGCTGCTCTCCAGAAGGTCAGYCCCCAGCTTGTCCTGGTGCCTAGCATTATTTTTCCCTGGGTGCAGTACTCTGCACTTGCTCTTGTTGAACCTCATGAGGTTCCTCTCCACCCAGTTCTCCAGCTTGTCCAGGTCTCTCTGGATGGCAGCACAACCCTCAGGTGTGTCAGCCACTCCTCCCAGCTTGGTATCACCTGCAAAGTTGCTGAGGAGGCACTCTGTCCCCTCATCCAGGTCACTGATGAAATAGTTGAACAGGATGGGACCTAGTTCTGAGCCCTGGGGGATGCCACTAGCCACAGGCCTCCAACTAGACTCTGCACCACTGATGATGACCCTCTGAGCTTTGCCATTCAGCCAGTTCTCAATCCACCTCCATTTGTAAATAAATGGAATCCAGACAGGATGTGACTATTATGCAGGAGTAATTTAGATGTTTCATTTTGCCTAGAAGGGAAGTTATGTCTCAAGGGCTATTAAAAAAAGGGAAGTGGTGCTCACATGTCCTAACATTGTCATTTCGAATCCTGGTGAGACTCTCCTCTGATGCAATACAAAACAGCAATTATATATTGACAAGCTTCTACTTGGAGTTTTCAGTAAGAGATCCATCTGTACATAACTAGATGGGAAAATATTGATTATTATGTATTTTGCACCTTCACAATAGGAATGAGAGATCCATTATTAGAAACCCTTGGAAACTTATGGGCAGAGCTTGTTACCATACTGAAAAACGCTGTTAGTAGAGATACCAGTGTACCATTGTATTGAAATCTTCCCTCTTCCAGTAATAAAACAAGGTATTACAGGAAAAGAATGGTATTGCTAATGTCATTGTTTACACTACAGTCTTCAGCAGGTGCAAATCTTTCAGTTTGGGGTTACACACCTGTATCCCTCACCATTATCAACTGAGCTAAAAGAAGTCAAAGTTAGCCTTACATCAGCCATTCTTCTGCTGTCAGCAGCTACAGCCCCAGATTTCAGTGGCAGTTGGGTGAGAAATCTTACCACAACCCTGAATGGTTATTTGCTAGCAGCCTTTTCTGTTGGCATTTGTGCGCTGCCTTGTGTGAAGGCTATTACTGGAAATGCATTTACTGCTCCCTGTCATTGCAAAGGAATGTAGCAGGATAATAAGCTACTGCTACATTTTTCTTCTGTCATCTTTGTCAGGTGGAAGATTGTATTGTTTGCTGTCAGACTACTGTAAAATGGCATATGTTATTAATCTAAATAATTAACATGAGAACRTGTGTTAGACACTACATCATTTCTGAGGAAGGCTTCCTAGCTAAAAGCTGGAAGCTAGAAAGCTAGAATTGTGTGTGCTTCTGGCTTTTGCATTTTTTTCCTTTTCTGTTCTTTACATCACCAGAAGTAAGATATACCTTCTCTGACAAGAGTAGTTCTSAACTCTGTGAGAATAGTTATAATAATTCTTTGATTGGCTGCTGGAGAAGAGAAAAAAATTTAACTAAAAGCTGAATGATACATGAAATAACAGACACAATACATTGTTGGAACTAGTCATTACAATGCAAATACAAAAGACTTCAAGATCTAAGTTATATGTAATCAGGCAATTCAGTACTGCGTGTTCTGGGGAGTTTGCTCCAGCTGCCTAGAGGTGTTAGACCTCCTTCATTTATTTGTGTCAGTGTAAACCCAGGTAAACAGAAGCGTTTGGGGATTTACAATAAAGCAAGGGAGAGCAGCATCTGGTTAAGTGACTATGTTATTAAAAGCAGTAGTAAAAAGGTTAAGGTACAATWCAGAAGTTACACGTCTACTGGGAGAGGAAAAGCATTATAAAAGCATATTCATGCATATACTTCATATTCCTGTATTTTGCAAGGTTTACTATTTTTTCAAAGTATATTGTATGTTTTACACACACATATACATACATATGTATATGTATAATTATTTCTCATGAAGGATTCTTACTGTTCATAAAGAAGCTGGGAAMCAGGCAAAACAGTATCTAGAGTCATGTCTTTTGACGTCTATGATTTTTCTATTTTTAGTACATATCTACTGAATGCTAGACTGACGTACAGTCGAGCATGTGCCTCTGCGTCTGGATTGTAGTCTCTTCTTCAGTTAGAAAACATGGGACATGTGGGTTTATCTCAAAAACACTGATGTCTTATGCAGGCCAAAAAGAATAGCAAGAAACCAAACACCATGCTAGCCTGAGGAGCCTCATGGTTAAAGTAAACTGCATGGTGTGAAGTATCAAACAGGAATGAAATTGTCTCCCACAGTTGTAAACCTCATGCTCCAAAAACTCTACAAGCTGGAGATGTTACCTTTTCCCATAACTGCTGCTGGGCAAGATCTGCATCATCTACCCTAGACATCATGAGATATCCAGTCTGCTCCAGACTGTCTAAACTGAGAGCATGGGTTCCCATTCAAACAGTGCGCCTGAAAGCCATTCCTTAAGATCGCATCTGAAACGTGATCTAGAAAACCCACATGATGTGCAGGAAGSTGTGTAGGACTAACCGGTGGAAAGCACAAGGCAGAAAGGCCTAAACCCCTCCTTACCCATGTAATAAGGCACACAGTTTTCATGCAGTGTCTTCTATACCACATGTTCAAGAACAGAGAGTGGAGTTTAAGCCTTCCTCAGATTGTGTGTTACATAACTTCATGACTTAATTCACGCAATGTTTCTTTGATGCATTCTTCCACTGCTCAAAATCATTTGTGCCTTCATACTGTATTTTATTTATACATTACTTACATTGATTCTCATTAAGCTTGAATCACTATCGGATTGTTTCTTTGTAGTTAAGTTTTCCTAAAGATGGAATAGTTTAGTTTGAATTTTAATTGATTTTGAATTGCTGGCTCTATAATTTGCAGTAAAAAGCTGAAACTCCTGCAGAATTGTTTTCTTTCAAGGTTGCCACATAYGTTCACCAATTGTGGTTGATACAAAGTTGAAAGTTGCTGTGWTCTCCTTCTGATCTGATAGTATCTGGGCACTTTGCTCACATTGCCATAGGAAATAGGTACTTACTGTCCAGGATCTCTGGGCATTAATCTCATTGGTGGATAAAGGAAGTTGATTTTCTAAGTGCCAATTTTGGTTTCTAAGAGTCAATTTTGAAAATGGAACAGTCCCAAGTCGGGGAAGCAGTTTAGAAARTGTGACTTTAATTCCATTCAATATTGATAAAATTTAAGCTCCAAAGTCATACAGACGTTCCAGAATATTTTATTCTTTATGCACTAGAACTGCATTTCCATTCAGCTTGGTGGTCTAGTGGAGGCAGTCCTTTCTGGCTATAACTTTGGTGGAATTGCTCCTGGTGTACCTTGCCACAAGTGCTGGTGGTAGGAAGCACCAGGTTCATTCACCTACAGCTTCTCCACCTAAAGCTTTGTGCAATACCAGCTTAAGCCTTTACCTGGAAGTCTGGGAAACTGAATTAGATGGCATGAGTTCAGTGAGCTTTCCTCTCTCGCTCATGAACACTGAGTTCAAAGTTTTAAAACACAGGGTTTTTTTAATAATGCAAGAATAATGATTAATGTTGTAAAATGAAATACTAAATCACAAACTTTCATAAATGGAGGATGGAGAATACTTTGGCATGAGCCAGCAAATAGTAAGGTCAACAACAATACTGGCAAATGTCAGGTCAGTGATACCAAGTCTACACATGGGCAATTTTCTCTCTTTCTATAGTCAGAGGAATATTTTATTTTTGTCAAATTAAATATTATTGCTTTTTTTGATTTGCTTAATTTTTGTGCTTCCTTTTTCAAACACCATACATCTGTGTGGGGCCTTATTTTGAAAGGATAGTATACACTCCTCAGAGCAACTGCTCCTTAAAGTATGTTACTGGAAGAGTTTTGCTCTCACAGTCAGTCATTAAAAAGAGGGAAATGTTTTTTAAAAAGCCTTTTTGACCCCTTCAGAAAGCTTATCAAACCACTATTTACATCTACATTTTTATTCTTCTAACAAGATAAAGCAGAAACAACAATAAAAGCTCCTTATCTACAAATAAAATTGAATATAAGGCTATTTTAAACATTCTGTTAAGCAGTTCTAGCCTTACTAAAGTATGATTATAGAAACAAATATTTATTAAATAAGCATTGAATTGYTGATCTGTGATGCTCCTATGTATCTGCATTTACTCTTTTGCTTTCATTAGCACATGCTACTTTATTGTTTCATATTAAAATGAATGTTAGAGTCGAGAAGGCTTAGGCCTCACATGGGTTCATAATTTAGCATGAGTTATCATTGCACTTCATTAATCAAATGAATCATTATTTGTACCAAAAAGCATTCCAGGGCTAGACTAAATATGAGAAATCTCATTCACTTTCCAACAAAATTGTTGTCATGAACTGCCACATGATCTGCCACGACTGGAATCTCAGCCACAGAATGAATAAATTCTTTGCCTCTCATATGCAAATGTTCTCTTACTGTGATTTGATAGAGAGCTTTTCTACACATAGATTTTTCAAAGTCCAAGATTAACAAGAAATTCAGATSAATATTACTGACTAGATATGACACTTAACACACGTTAATTAATCGTTTAGGCTATGTAGGTAATTGTGGTGATTATAATACAAGGATGCATTGCAAAGTTTTTTCATACATGGGGGATTTTCAAAGTCTCGCATGATGACATTGATGTAGTGCTACTACTCTGTTATAATCTTTGTATATTATTTAAGTGTAACAAATACTTCATTCATTGCCTGCCCTAAACTTTGCATTTGGTGACATTCTTGCTGCTGTGTTAATATCAGGTCTATTAAGCTGGACCTCATGGTCCATTGCCCTTTCTTTAGGCCTGACCTCATGAAGTTTAAGGGTCTTGAGCACAGTGTGAAAAAGCAAAGGGTTTCACTCTCACCCAAGGAGCTCATTAGGACTTTATAGAAACACAAAAAATACTCACACAGTACCAACATTTGCACTGAGGGATACTCACCAGACAAACAGCCTGGTGTCAGGAGGTGCTCATTGTTCTCTTTTTCCAGGCCTGCACACCGATTTAGCAGGCTAACTAAAGGGATCGCTCATTTGTAATCCAGCATTTCAGCCTTTGTAGGAGAGATTCATTTACCAGCATCCTTTAACATTGCTTCCTGAAATTCCAGTTTCTCTGAGGACAGTATATTTGAAATGAATTGACATAGCTGGGTACACTTGCCAATTGCTACAATACGATGTGGAGGTTGTCTTTGTTTGCTGCTTGAAGGCAAGTAAACAGTCATTCAGAGCATGTTTTTAAAAGGCCTTTCTGCAAATCACTTATCGACCAAGGGCCAGGTTCTGCCTTGTTTACCTACCTTGAATAATGCTCCTTTTCTCCTGGCTTTCAGTTGAGTTACCAAAGGAGTAAAATACAACTAAATCTGCTTACGACTTTCAGAGCTAGATTCTAATGAAGAGAAGAACAGAGATTGCTCTTTTGCCATTAACAAAACATGTCTGGTCATCTTGGCCATAGTTCACCTGCCTAYCTGCCTCTACAACGTGTCAACATCTTTGGTAAAGTTCCTGTGTACAGTACTGTTGGATAGTAACACTWTTCTTTTTGTTTTGGGGTTCACTATAAAACATCTCCCTACACAAGCCACCAGCTCAATAAGGCCTTTGCAGCCTCAGTGCCTGACAACACAGATAATGTCCCGACCATATTTTCCTCTGTGCTTTGGCATTCAAGGATCTGAGGTGAAAACTCAAACTATTGATTTTTAAATCGTTACGTTTTCTTTGAAAGCTTGCGCTCAGTCCTTTGGGAAGTAGAAGGCAGCTCGCTGGGTAACAGCCCTTAATATCATTTTCAGAATTCCCCCACTTTCTTTGCAAATTGAAGGGACCCACTTTACATCAGACCTTAAGGGCTTTTTATTTTCAAGGAAACAAGATTGCTGTGCAGATAAATTTGCCTGGCATGGATTCCTTTTAATATTTCACCTTAAAGTGTCTTTCCCTCGGGAGAACTTACGCAGATAGATTCATAGTGATTTCTCACATTCACAGTACAAGTTTTTGATCTAAGAAAGGGCAACTGACGGCTACGGCTTTGTTTTTTTGCTGGATGTGGGAATCTGAAGTAAGGAAATTATGGCTTGCATATAAATAAAATCTAGATGGGGTATTCATCCCATTTCCTTATGTTGACATACAWTATGGTATTAAATCAATGGCTAAACACATAGCAAGTATTTTTTCTCTATTTTAATATATCTGCAACACAAAAGCAGCGCTGCATTACATCTATATATCTCCAGTGCCAGCAAAAATAGCTTTGTTAGTCAAAGTGGATTTTTTCTACTTTAACAGTGCTATGAGAGGAGAGRATTTGGCCCAGTCTGTGGGTGCAAAGTAAGATAAATAAACAGAAAMAAAATAGTATGTTAAGGAAATGTCAACTGCCAATACCAAAATAGATTTGWGTCACTGGCGCAATGCACRAGYGTTGTACGTTTGCTGAAGTTTATAGTTAACTCTTGGTCAATGAACTCTGGTTAGGGAACCAGGTCTGATTTATTCACTATCATTGTATAACAYAGAAAAGCCTGTGCACTGTTCATTTGAGAGTTATTATAAACCCAGATCCTGGGATTTACATAGCCACTGTTTGGTTGGTTTTAGTCACTATGCTGTCTCCATGTAATTGCCTCTTGTGATAGATTACAACTCTCATAATTCCTTAGCTCCAATCCCCAGCTTTTTTGTCTCAGCTTGCATTTCCTAAGCTAAAATAGTTAATATATTTTTGCAAGGAATTACAGGGGGGTGAAAGAAGTTAGAAAAAAATCTATATCTTCTTCAAAAGCAATTAGAAAAGTGAAGAGAGAAGGGCTAAGAAGGGCACAATTAGGGGAAGTGGTTAAAAAAAGGGAAGAAATCACTGGTCATCTGGGTCACATTCAGTGTGAACAGGGAGCTGCTGAAGATAACAGCCAGCTACACCTTCAAAGTAGCTGAGACAATCAGGAGGGCCAAAGAACAAAGCACAGCGACCTGTTAGCAGCACTTTCAATGTACGCCAGAACAGTGATGTCCAAACGGCTCATCTGAGGATTCCTACCTTCTTCCACGCAAATGCACCCAGTTTATCCTAAACAGCTTTCCACAGCAGCTTAAATTAATCTGATGTTGCTGACATTTGGGTTACGGAAGATGGAGAACGTTCACATAATCTATTCTGGCATCTCTKCTTTGGGGATGCTGAAAAGGGGGTGTCAGGGAGGGTGAAGCAGTGTTTTAACCAAGCCCTCTCATTTCTGCAGCAAATGTCTGATTGTGGCCTGGGACTTTGGCCTTTGCCCTCCAAATATGGCTAATCTGAGATGTGGTCAAAACGCTGTAAACAGGAAGGCTCCTCAAGCCATCACATCAATAACCCAGGATTTTCACTTCGTTCTCTCAGAAGCAGTGTAAACAAACAAATTCAGAAACTGGGCTTCCAGCTGCCATTTCTTTTAAWCACAATACAGAGAAGAAGTTAAGTCAGCAGTTAATTGAACTGAACCCACTAAAAGTCATTGCTCTTTAACAGCAAAATTATATAGCCCGAAGGCTTGTTAGATAAAATCTAGCATAAAAATCACCAGTAGGTCATTCACTATTTTAATGTTTCCTGTATGGATTTATTGGCATTCTTAAATAGACGGAGGTTGTGCATTATTCTTTCAATGTTTTTCAGGGTAATATTTTTATATAAGATCAAGTCAGTATTTGAAATAAGCTGTATCTTTACCCTGGCTTCTGTTGTGTTCAGCAGAATTTCACTCCCATATATCCAGGATCTTGGTGAAAGTGGAGAAGCTATAAACAAATGTCATCTGCACATCACCACAGGTACAAATAAAGTAATAATGTATTAAAATCTTACAAATAGGATAGGACGGCCACTGCTGTGTTTCAAGGGTCAATGCATGTACATGAAAGTGCTGCTGAACTTCAAGGCTTGCTTCAGACTTAATTACTTGAAATGCAATCAAGGTTTTTAAATGCTATCACTGTAACAGTCATAATGCACTTATGGCTAAATAAAACCCATGTTATTTTTTATAACTATATATACAGCTCTTTGCACAGTGGACCGTGACCTTGCTGATCTCCTGACTTTCCAATTACATTAGCACTAATAATGTGAGTAATAATAATGTAATATAATAGTATATAATGATAAGAGCAATAATAATAGGACAACTAGAATAAGTGTAAAATAAATTGAAGCTTTCCAAGGTCACCGCTAAGAAAAATAAACCATATGCATAGAAGCAAGAAAGATTCATATAGGAAATTGAACAGAATCCAGAGAAATGGCAGAAAAACATCAAGTAACCAAAGGCATGAGATGGGCGTGATAATGATATAAGAGTAATAGGCTTTGTGAAGTGGTATCAAATAGCAAGAAATCATAAAGGAAGATTTAACTAAGATCAAAATAAAGGATCATTGCGTGAGATCTGCAAAGAAAGAGAGATTTGTTGTATCAGGTGCAAGAGGTTGAGCAGGGACTCTAATAAGGGCAATTGATACTAGGATATTAAACGTATCTCTTCAAGCACAGTTGTGAAAATATGCATAGGTACGGTTTCAGTAACTAAGAAGAAAACAAAAAGGTGATGGGGCCTCAAATCATCAGAATAACATTTTTGTAAGCTAGATACCGTAGTAAGAAAAAAACTCCACTGACAGCAGCTGATGAGATGATGTCTGTAATTCTCAAAGAGAAGATCCTGTAATGGTGATCAGCAATATTATATTTCAAGTAGCTTGAGAAAATGGAAAATGGTGCGCCTGCTGAGGCTGACACGAAGACAGTCAGAAAACCACATATTCGGAAACCTTTCAAGTAATCTATTTTGTGAACAGTTCTGAACTTTTGAAATTGCATTCCCAATTGGAATAATAAATTGGGATATCATCATTTCCTACAGAGGGAAATTTCAGAAAGGTGTTGTCCCTGAAACATGGAAATGATTTTACTGGARTGTTACATTTTGATGGGATTGATTATATTATATATTTCATTATCAAAAACGAGTGCCCATAGTAGCAAAACATACGTTTTCAGTTTTGTTAATGAACTTTAAGACAAAAGTGATTTTTTGCATTTTCAAGTCAGTGTTTTCCAACCAAAAACATTTTCTCAGAAAACGTCTGACTAACTAACTCGGACGATTTTAGTAACGGGAAAGGAACAGCTCTTACCTGATGTCGTTGGTATGTGGGGCATTCTTCAGCAGGGTGAGACATCTTAACCTGAGCGCGTGAGGAAGCAAGAAGAGAAGAAGTAAGGGCATACAAAGGGCTGGGCCCTATGCAAACACCTGTCTAGATTACCATCTAAGGCCTTAATTGAGTCATTGATCACATCCCTTTGACTTCCACGGCACTGCGCTGCGAAGGAGGGTTAAGCAGGGGTTACTGCGTGCGGTCGTGTGCTCATACACGGCTAACGCAGAACCAGAGTTTATGTGTGTAGGACAACTGACAAGCAGTGGTAGGTTAAATAACACACGATAAACACGTCAGACACTCACTGGCTGGTGTTTACGTCTCTTTTTAACATCAGGATATAATCCTAAATAATCTCTCCCTGCTGGCCCCACGTTTCAGTTAACAGATCTTCTCCTTAACACGTGCTACYGAGGCATGATTCGTTATATCACAAAAACACACAAATGATTGCAGTAATTAATTAGAAACATTACTGGGAAACATACGAATAGATACACACTAGTCAGCATGGCTATACAAAGGGAAAAGTGTGTTTAACTAATGTGATTAACTTCTGCACTGGAAGGACAATGAGAACTGACAGGTGTGAAGTAGGAGACATCCTAAGTTGACTACAAAGAGGCCTTTGATTTAGTATCACATAAAAGATTGATCTGTACCATCATCAAATACGGTATTAATGGTGACATTTTACACTGAGGAAAAAATGGCTTAAATGAAATAAGACAGCACTAGTAAGTGGGTATAAATTGAGAGAAGTCATAAGAATTGCAATTAGGTGAAGCATTTTTTTTCCAGTAATATATAAACACTTGGTAACAAATGTGCATTTGTGCAATGCAGAAGAAAATTTTAAGGTTGGATTTTAGTTGAGGGAAAGAACATGAATGCTTGAAAGCATCAGAAAAGAGAGCAGATGTTTTTGAAGAGGTGAATCTTAGACTACATTTATTGTCAAAATTTATTCTTCTCTTTCTGTGAAAATGATCAGAAAAAGGATGTCAGTGTTATAGCTGAAATTCAATTACATTGCCTGATATTTGTAAATACTTGCAAAAGGAAATAGCTTGTTTGTTTGCTATTTGTTTGCTTGGAGAGCAAAATCTAAACAAATATCTGCAGCTTTATGCGCTAATTGAGCACTACATTAAAAACAGGCAATTGAGGAATGAAAAAGGCATGGAGAGTAGCTAATAATAATAGAGTGTATCCCACATCTGAGGAGCTTCTAATCTACAAAAACACCAACTCATGTCCTGCTGGACATGAAAATCAGGATTCCTTATATCTTGTTGTGTTTTCATCATAGCACAGTTTTAATCATACAACCTTGCATCTCAGGACTATATGAATCTCATCAATCCTAACATATTTAAAGTATRACCTTAACCTTAAGTGAAATCTTAACAGTATTAACACCTATTTGAAATAAAGTTCCATGTCAGGAAACAGCTGTCAGTATCCTAGGGCAACAAACGCTATTCTGATTTAAAAGCAGTATTCATAAAATAGGTGATGATCTCTAATTTTGACTAAGTAATTGTCTARATCACGGGACAAAATTGGCTAAGATCCAAACAGTAAACCAGGCAGGACTTTCATTTTTATATTTTACTTCACAAAACCTGTTTAACTATGCGGTTAGGATGAAAAACACTAATGCTCTTTCATATTGGTTATAACATAGCCTTCCTAAAGACATGAGTGCCCTCCTACTGACTGTAATCATGGTAGCTATGATTAATTCCAACAGAAATCCTCTGAACTTTACTCAAATGCTTTCAAACAGATTCTCATCAGACATAACCTTTTAAGTATGGCAGGCACCTATGTCCAAGGAAGTGGTCCACAAGACTTCATGTAAAGCTTTTGGGCAACCAGAAAACCTGTCTTTCCTGCAGCTGAGCCCCCTCCCTGCTTCGAACCCGTCCATGGCCCATGCTACCAGCCCCAGCTCCTGTGCCTCCATGCCGACCCTGAGCCCAAGCCTGGTCTGCAACCCACAAATAGGTTTTCTTTTCACCTACATCCCTAGAAGGGTATGTTTTGTTTGGCATCTATGTCTAACAGATGGAAAAACTTATGATTAAAAACAATAGTTAGGGCCTYTTTTAACATGTTTAGTGGTAAAGATGACACCCATTTTTATGCATTAGCCAGGCATATAGCCTGGCAGCCTCTGGCTGGYTGGTACAAAATCTAGAAGCAGTCTGGCAGCAGAACATAAGGACTCATCATCGGGGTACAGAGCAAGGCTTTTTCTAATGCCTCCTCTCCTTTACCACACACCTCATATTCTCGGCTGTGCTCAGCTTCAGTGCCATGGCCTGTGATATATTAAATGAAAAAGTAGTATTTTGGTCTAATAAAGGGTGTCTGCAAAATTAGGAGYCTGTCATCTTAACCAGATGATGCTTAAATATAGGAGAACTTAAKGCTTTGTGGATCCCTTGCTTATCCCAGTATAAGCCCAAACTCAGGACTGAAGAGGTTTTCCAARAAGATCTAGGAATATTCTTTCTTCAGAATATTGTGTTGGCTCAGGTAGCTCTCTCTGAAGTTCAATATACATTGTAAAGCCTATTACATTGAGCATTCCTAATTACAACATTATTAAATATTGGTTTGATCAGCATAGATTACACAGAACTGTTGCTAACTTTGTTCCTGAATCACAGAATAGGATCACAGGATAATTCATGCTGGAATGGACCTCAAGAGGTGTTCAGTCCAACCTCCTGCTCAGAKCAGTGTCACCTCTGAGGTCAGACCAGTTTGGGCAGGTTGTTCATCCAGCTGGTCTTGAAAACTTTCAAGGATGGAGACTGCACAACCTCCCYGAGCAACCTGCTCCRCTGCCTGACTGTCCTCAGAGGGGAAAAGTTTTTCCTCATACCTAGTCTGAACCTCTTCTTTCAGTTTATGCCTGTTGTCTCYTTYTCCCTGCATGCATCACTGAGAAGAGCCTSGCTCTGTCTTCTTGCTAATCTCCCTTAAATTGCTGGGGGGCTGCTGTCTAGTCCCCTGAAGACACTTCTTTTCCTGGCTGAATAAGCCCCAGTCCCTCAGCCCCTACCTCGGGCCAAGTGCCCAGCCTCCAACCATCATGGTGTCCCTCCACTGAACTTGCTCTAGTTCATGAGGATCTTTTCTGCACCAGGGGGCCTAAAATCAGATGTAATAGCTGACAGCGAGAAAAAATGCTCAGAAATGGGGGATAATGACATGCCACGATCTCCTGGCTGTGCCGCTGCTAATGCAGCCCAGGGCGCAGCGGGCCTTCCTCCCTGCCAGGGCTCACTGCTCAGCTCACTGCCTCCAGGGCCTCCTGGGCCTTTTCTACAGAGCTGCTCCCGAGCCGTCCAYCCCTAAGCCGTGCTGCTGCAGCAGGCTCTTCCTTCCCAGGACAGCACTGCGCTTTTCTCCTGGCAGAATTTCATAAAGCTCCTTTAGTTCTTGTCCATTGCCTCAGTTGTCCTTTGGACCATTTCTGAATGGGTGCAACATCTGCCTTTCACCACTTGTTACACACCTCCACTGGCCTCTGTGACCTTTCAAAGATAACAGGGTGATAACAGGGAGTCATGTTTTAGACATAAGGATGCTGTTAAACACTGTTCAGTCCTATTTATATTACAGGGGAAAAAATGTTTTAACAATGTTAAAGAGACATCATTTTGTACAGAGACCTCAAACACAGTGGGGGGACTCTTGGCTCCCTGGAAGCCTGTGGCAAAGCTCCCTCTGTGTCTAGAGGCAGTGCAGTGGTATTTCTAGCTTAGCTGGGCTTGAGATTTCATTGCTTTGAAGATGAATCTACATTTGCCAGAGTATTTAAAACAACTTTTATTTTCTGAAATTTACTTTTCTTCAGTCTAAGCATGACTCAAAGTCCTGACATTAATGTAAAGAGTGACATTTTTAGTGCACAATAATAATTTTTAATATGCAAATTTCTGTAATTAATTAACCTCACTAATTGAGGGAAAAATCAATAATCTGCAGGGTGTTCCTACTTGCCATGTCAAGCCAGGCAGGCTAATACTGCTCTACATCTCTCTGTTTTGTATTATTGTTTAGTTGCAAGACAGGGAAAATTTTCAGAAGAGGATAACTTTAAATTGATGCAATTGGTCAATTATTCTCATTAATCTTAACAAACTATGCAGATTTTGTTGCTTGGGCTAAGTGTATTTGTATTACCTTGCCTAAACCCAAAAGTTACTTTAATTTGAAATTGTCTTTGTACCTGACAATCAAAGCAATCCTGGGTTCCTGTAGGGATTAAGTCAGGAAGCAGTTTTTAACAACAACAAATTGAAACGTTTACACAAGGAAGTGTTGCTTTTATAAGTGATGGGAAACTTCAAATTTGATTACAAGCAACCTTTGGCTTCCTATCTGTTCAACAATAGGCCATGTTGTTAAGGGCAATTTCCATGCACAGCATGTGGGTCCCATTTTTTCATCCTTAGACATGGTTGTTTACTGTTCAGAACTGTTTATGCATTTTAATCAGGCTTATTCAGCAGTCCTTAATAAATCACTACTAAGTGAATGTACCAAAACAAGAACTATTATGCAGGATTTGTTCCCCCTGTGCAGGATTTGCTGCCCTCAGGTTCCACTGGATATAAAAATAAAGAGTAAATGGGCAATTGAGTCAAAAGAATAATTATAAGACGTATGATTTTAATGCCTTTTGCTGAACAGTTGCCTCCAGCAACTTCCGTTCGCTCCAGGAGCCTGACTTTAAATTCAGCCCAGGCAAGAATGACTTAACAATTGGAACCTGCCTGCAGCTCATGGCACTGAAAGTCCTTTTGATGGGATGAAGCTGACAGCCCAGTTCCTGCCTGGCAGACGTTCACATGAGACAAGACTGTATTCGGGCAGATAAGTGCTTAAACATTCAGGTAGCTCAGGCTTGGAAACAACCGAGGAGAACGCTTTTGGTAAGAAGTTGGTACGGAGAAGTAAATGTGTCTTTTCTGTCATTTGTATCGGTAGCAATCARGAAAATAAATTTCTTCTACAGTCTGGCAAATAAAAAATTTCCAGAGGAAGTTTAATAAATGTTAATGGTTTTCTGTGATAGCTCTAGTTCATTAATTACAAARAATTTACAGAAAAAGATCTATTTGATTTTAAATAAACTACGAAAGAGTAATTAGTCTTGAAAGATTTTTCCARTCTCACTTTTACTGGATTTTATTGGATCACTAGCTCTTCCTGTGAAAAACAGGGCAATTTTACAGACCTATAGATCATGTGCAGGAAAGATGTGACGCAAATGGCATAGTGCCTTATGCRTGTCAAACAGCAATGTCTGGGAAAAACAACGTAAAACACAACAACAGAAAAGGTTTGTAGCACATAGAGCAGACTTTCCCAGAAAGTAACAACTTAAATGCAAAATACCATTTTGGAGATTATTTAGCAGGATCAAATTTTCCTTGCTTTAGTCTATCGGTTAGCCCCACTGAAATCAAAGGGATAAATTAGGGTAAGTAGATTTCAGAGCTATTATCTTTGTCTGCAGAAATGCTGTTTTCCTTTGGGTCAGGGTGCTTGGTCAGCCTGCCTGGTCTCTGCACTGCTCTTAGCAATAAAAGCTTTGTCAGCTGCTAAGCAGGAATCCCAGCCTGCTCTCCTGCAGACTATAACCCTTGCTGCAGCTTCAGAGTGCTTTCCTCCCACCGCCCCAAATACCGTTTGTGAAGCATTTGTGCTTCTTTCCTCAGAAGCAGGGTACTTGGAGGGGTTTGCTTCAACCTGTTTTTGGTTATCGTAAAAATGGAAAGTTCCTTTGTGAGCAGAAAAATAGCAGAACAGCTCTAATAGCTAAATTGTGAGATTCCTTTGGGAAATTTTAAGGTTCAGCTCTCCAAAAGCCTAACTCTTCTGAATGGCCATCTTGACTTTAGTGGTGCTCAGCTGCCATGGTCAGCCTGACACGTAACCTTTCAGCTAGCCGGATCGGGTGGGCTCAAACCTTTTGAGAGTACCAGACTGAATAATGCTGTTCTCTTCAGTGATACCTTGGCYAGACTTGCACAAAAGATGGTCCCTGAATTGTGCAAAGTGCTCAATTACTAATATCAAGCTGGCAATTGCACCAGCCTTCCTTTGAAAATGGATTGCAGCTATTCTACTTGCAGAAAGAGAAAAGATGTTGACTTTGGATAAGTGAATGGCTGTGTTCAACAACCGATGCTTATTTATTTCATTATTCGTTGTTCAGCAGAATGTTGGCAAATCTCTGTTTTCTTGTACATCACTTGAAAAGCACGTCTAGCTCAGATCCTATTGTGCTTTTCGCTCTGAATTTCAGTATCTTTTCGTTTGGTATTCCAGTAATAGGCTTCTCTCAGGGGCAAAGAAAAAAATCCATGACGTTAGGATGGTGTGTGGTAAAGGCAAACTGCCACAGGGAACCAGTCCAGCACTTTTTATGCAATGTTGCTTGAGTGGGACTTCTGCTTGCCTTAATGGACCACAGAAGTGAATTGCAAATGCTGGGTTGAGACCTTGCTTTCAAGATTTTACTCCTTTCACAACTGCAGAAACTATTTGTATTTTTCTTTGCCTTGAAATTTCATTATCCTACCTAACACTTCAGTTAGGAAGCACTGGACTCGTCCCAGTCAGCCACTTGGGACCTAACCAAATTGTGGCCCTTCACCTCTGAGGGTAAAATGCTTCTGAATGCAGTAACCCACCTCGCTGTGCTTCCCTGCATCACATTGCTCAATTTAAAACAAACCAATGGAGTCAGTGAGAATAAACGGGCAAACCTTCTTTTTCATGCACCTACATTTTGATTCTGTGCTGTTTTGGGGAAAGAATTATTTACAGGTCTAAGGAACTTAAAAAAATAACTGAACTGGTTCTGTTTCAAAGAAGGTACATACAACAATATGGCACATATTACTCCTAAAAGCCTTATTAGGGTAAGACAAAACATAAAGCAGCAAAGAAATATGCCTCTGCTTAATACATTTCCTCAGTAAACATAGACACTTATAGAGAACCGGCTTCCCTTTAAAATCTTAGGGATTATTGATGGAGTCCTCCACGYCCCAGTTTATACTGCAGACTTTAAAGATTCCAACCTTGCAGCCTTTATTCAGGAAAACTTTCAGCTTGGGGGAATTTTACATGATAATATAAAGGAATCTGATTTCTCTTTCAATAACATTATCTGTGTGTATGTTACTGTAGGGCCCTTTTAGTACAGTAAAAAAATAGTATATTAGTTAAAATGTATATCATAAATAGGAAAAAAATGTCCCTCTCTCTTGATTATTTATAAGCAGACCCACCTGTGCTGGAGCATTGCAGCAGCATGCTGTCCCTTCCTCTGTCCTGAAGATGCTAAAGCCTTGGAAACTGTAATGCAGCAGAAAATAGGAAATAAGGGGAAGATGGACCACGGGAGAAAATTGACAGAAKGAACCTCCTGGCAAGAGAAGGGGAGGCTGAAGGAAATGGTGATTCTCACACCTTATTTAAACTACTTCAAGCTATAAATTGCTAGAAGGACATTTAATAATTTAGTCTTTTTGTTAAAAAAAAAAAAAAAAGGAAACTATGATCTTTGAGGGGATCACAGTGCTCTGACCACCTGGTACTTCTGAACACTACATGGATTTCAGCAGATTAACCCAATATCAAAAAACAYCCCCTGAAACAATTGCACTTTCCCAGAAGTGCAAAGGTACATAGTACRAATTGTGTGAAAGACCCAAGACATTCAGAAAGGACCTTGCTTTATTTTTTTCCTATCAGTAGATTTCTGAAGTAATAGCACTGCTGTGGACCATAAATCATATCAAAGTATATAAGGCAATGCTGTACAGACTATTGGATAAGCTCTGTATTACACAACAGCAGAATTGGAAATACAGTTTATTCTTAGGAATACAAGTTATCTTCTGAGAGCTCACTGTATGTTTCATATGCTGCCTTCTGAATCCTTTGCATCTGAGCAGAAGCAGTAGGTCCTGCTACTATCTAATCAAATGTAAATTACAAGTTGTATTATATAAGCTCTCTTCCACTTTATTCCTGATATGTCACACATGAGAAAAAATTTCAACTATGAAAATGAAATTCATCAAATAAAATCCATGAGGATAGAAGTTTTCCATGTGTGGTTTCTGCAGGGAGAAGCATAGTTTTAAATGTTCCGTTCACATTCACATAGCTAGATTTCAACATGTGTTAAAATCACACATGGAAAAGCCAGGGTGCATGTTATGGTAAGAATTTCTGCACATCTGCAACATAACTGACAGAGAAACAATTTCTTTTCACACTTCCAACATTTCACTTCTGTGTATTTTTTTGCAACTTGCTGAGATCTAATGCCAAGTCAGATTTGATGGAAATGATTTCAGTCATTTGAAACTGAAAAGCTTTTTATGGACCTGGATTGAAAGACTGCTAATTCCATCTATATTTGTTGAGAATGATGGTGATTCCTCAGCACAGCAGAGTTTCTCAGTGAACACTTATGTTCAGCCAGGAGTGCTGTGAAATGCTTTAGTTAAATCTAAACTTCACAAAAGCTTGACTAACCTGACAAAATTTGTATCATTTTCAGGATGTCAGAGCTGTATAAAAAACAGTGGGAGGTAGCAAAAGAAAGAAGTAAGTGTCAGAGTTTAAACAGAAAATTAAAATTTAAGAAATTAAAATGGCAACAACAGGGTGCCCTAAATCTTCTAATGTTGTGGGCTGGGTGCCAGTTTTATGGCAATTCACTGCTCCCTCATGAGGCAGTGGTGCTTGTGAGGTCAGATGCCTTCATGAGCATGGCTCGCCGTGTCCAACACAAGCCAACTCTGGCCTTGAGGTCCCCCTCGCTGCTGTATGCAGAGCGAGATGGCAGTGTAGACACTGTAGTTCCCTATTCTGGTTTCTGAGCACGGCCTGTGTCTCCCTACGTGYTAAAAATATCTCCAAGGAAGATGTAGCCAGTTCTGAGATGTGAGAGGACCTCAGCCTGGCCAGAGTATGGAAACAGAACTTTCTCCTCCTTCCACAAACTATCCTTTTCCAGAAAGAGATATCAAAGGCTTTTCTATAGCTATCTTATATTACAGTACCAAAATAACAAGCCAGAATAGGATAATTATTTATCTAGTGAAAACTAAAAATAAACCAAACTAATAAGATTAAATTGGAAAGTTTGAAAGCAAATCTTCCTTCTGCAGTAGTCCCATATGGTAAGTTCTTGCCTTCAGTCTTCCTTTCCAGTAGATCATCTTTTGGTGTCTTGGATCAAATAAAGCCCACACGAGCTCTCATCTCCTGAAGAAAATCAGCTGTGCTCCTCTGTTGGCAGGATTTCTCCTCCGCTTGGGTATCTCCCAGTCTGCATATGTGCAATACATTTGCTGCGTGGAGTCTCTCTCTCACCCTGCATGCTCCATTGTCCTTTCCAAAAGCATCCCCAGCCTGCACGCTTACTTGCAGAGAAATTGCAGCCTTCCAGCACAGTACAAATCTCCATCAAAATTCAACAAGCAGGATATGTACTCTTTCACAGCATGTGCCAGTGCTTGTAAGTCAGCTGAGTAAATGATTAAATAATTCTGTCATTTGTCACACAAAAGCATGAAAATGTTCAGTAAATAGCCCAATAAAGAAACAACCCAATGAAAGTGTCTTGTAGACAACAGTGAAGAATTCATAACCAATAAATTGGCCTAAATTTTTAAGCCTACCATTGACAGTAGCATCAGCCACTAACGATATTACTATTATCTTCTGTTCTGGATTCTCATGCTCATACACAGGCACTCCCTTCCTCTACCAGTAAATCTCTACAGCTGTGCTTCAGACCACCTAAATTATAAAGTTAACCTGCAGAGTTAAGAGTTTCATCTGAGGGAAGTGACCTTATAATTATCTGTCCGTGCTGCAAAATCTTCAGTACCTAAGAGTTTAATTTAGACCTTGAGAAGCTTATAGACTTTCCAAGTCTCTTTGTAAACTACAGAGTGCTTTTTGCTTAGGAAGGGMTGGGCGAGGTTTGTGCCCTGTTCACAACTACTCTGGCTCTGACTAGGCATTGCTTAGAGTTAGAATTCAACCACTTGCTGGTGAAAAATCTAAGTGATTTTGTTCAGGTAGAAAGGCAGCTTTGGCCCATGCATTTTGTAGCAAAGAGCACAAAGAGGAGAAGCTGACTGTGAGTGGTGGGGGGTGGCAGCTGGGAGGGAAAAGTTTGATGCCAGCAGCTGCCCAGTTGAACAGGGTAGGAAATGGACCAGCATCTGCTCTTCTGGAAGACAGGGACCAGGACCAGGAAAGGGCTTTGCAGCAGAGAGAGTATGAAAGAAAAGCCTATGTTGTGTGTGGGACATCCAACCATGAAGTAGTGCAGGTAAGTGACACTCATCCAGCAAAAGTCTGTCCAGTGAAAGTTACCCCAAAATTTTCTGGTGTAAATTATGCTCAAGAAGTCAGGTTACACCAGGTTAGTGCTTTACAACATGCAGGTGCTGTATTTTCTATTTGCACTGTGCCCTAAGCTTCATGGTAGCTGAAGCAGCAGTTTTAAGCCAAAATAGTTTGGGTCATGGTACAAGAACTTAAAAATAAACTCATGATCAAAAGTTAAATTCTCCTGTAGATACCGGTTATGCTCCTAGTTTGCTGCTGTCACTGTTGTTCTGTGGTGCCTCCAACATGGAGCTCAGCATGGTGATCTGCACCCAGATTAGCATAACCTGACAGGGAGCTACTTTCTCCAGCTGTGACACTTAACCTCCTCATATATGATTATCACTAAAATGTCAGATAAGGCATTTTTGATTGGGGAAGGAAAATTTAGAGCAGTATCTACTTAAAGGCCTATAGCAGTTCTGCAGTGATGACACCTCCTAGCCTTTGTTTCGCAAACTTAGTACTATTTTGAAGGTTGTACTTTTGCAGACTTGTCTATCATGCTTAGGACAGACAGAATAGTATGAGGCACCTCTCCAAGAGTGTAGGAGTGCATCTCACTTTCAAAATGGAAATGATTATATTATTAAAAGGGCATTATGATGCCCAAGCCCAGGGCATTTGGTGATAAAGAACTTCAGGTCAATCACAAGAACTGTGCATATACTCCGGTAGGATTCATGTATTATTCCTTTGACTGGAATATGTCACTCTAAAGCTTACAAGCAGAAAAGGAGAGAGGGTATGGCATTATTTTTGCTGAAAAAGCAAAATTGGGAATCATTAATAACCAAGTTAAAATAGATGTCACTAAAATGTTATACACAGAATCCACTAAAATTATGACTGAGTAGAGCTGCCTTTAGCATGTCTAAGCAAAGAGAGCATTAGAAAAGACCTGTATTCAATTACCCCATCTCTATCTCCTGTGAGTGTGAATCTGTTTCTATATCGAGATCCTGGTTCTTGGCTATACTGAATAAAATGGCAGTGATACTGTTCGAGTATCCCAGGCTGCCAAAGAGGAACATAGTTGGGAAATGCGGAGGCAGACGGCTCACACTATCTATGTGAGGTCTTCACAGGTAGAAACAGCAGCTGTGCTAAAGTTTCTGTGTATCTGAATTTAATAGAATGTAAAGATCATTGAAATGACTTAAATCTGTTTTTTRATCAGTTTTGGACATCTTATCCATGCTGACTGGAGGTGCCTTTTGGAAAAYTCTTACAGCCAGAAACAGCAGAATATGAATTTGCCCTAGACTAGGTGTTCTTACAAGCTTATTTTGAAATACAAGGTTTTTTAACTGTTGCTGGCACAAGGTCCTGGACAACGCATCTAGCACCTATGCTACCAGCTTCCAATATAGCCTATACAGTAAAATAAAAGAGCAATTTACTCTTTTATTTGGATACCTTGGAGCTATTTACTGCAGTGTAGATCTAAACTTTAGCTGCTTAAGACTTAAGCAGCCAGCTTAGCCAGAGAGGCTCTAGTTGCTAATACGGGCTTCAGGAAAATTAAATGTATATTAATGTGGCAAACAATGTAGATGTTGATTAAATCTGGTAGACTGTGAAATAAGGAAATGATTACAGAATAAAGAATTGGTTCTGTCGTTTGGGTTTTGTGGTTGACTGCTGCAGCTTATGACTTAGCCGTACATTTGGCAGTTTTAAAAGAAGTAAGTCAAATATGTCAACAAGTGAGAGGTTATTGGAAATAAAAGTCAGAAGGAGCATCTGACAGCGAATATGCATGCCTCCAGTTAAGCAATGGAAAGGTTTGTAAGAAAAAGTATGAACTAGAAGCAGGATTCAGCTTAACATGAATTAGTACAAGGAAAGAGCTCCAAGGGAGAAACCCCACAATTAAAGGATGGAAAAGCAATTGAGAAAGGGCAGAGTTGAGAAAGAGGAGACTTTATTTGGCTGCGCTTGATACGTTAAATAAACTGTCTTGGCAATAAGACTGCACCCTGGACTCCCCATGAGGAGGCATAACAGGGAGTGCTAGGCATTCCATGAATGATCATATATCTCATTTTAAAACATTGAAATCTGAGTGTCTTATCTTAATGTACATCTTAATGTTCTCCATTTCCCCAAAACAAGCCAGATATCCATTCAGTTAAGAACTTTTGTTCTGGTTAAGGTAAATCAATAAATTGGCAAAATCTAAATACAGACTAAATACTTTCTAAGTTTGCAGAAACAGATGAAAAGAAATGAAAGATATTAATCATGTGAACATTGTCTCTGCTAATGGTATATATCCAGCTAACAAACATGCAATGACCTTCCAGCTCGCTAGCTAAGGATTCATTTGTCACACATTTCCAGGATAAGTTCATGGAAAAGGATGTGGGTTTAGCAATGCCACTTGCTTTTACATTCAAGCCAGTTCATATGCCAGATAAGAACAAGGAACCTTTTCTGCTAAATGACTGTTCTCTCCAGCTTTATAAAGGTAGTATTTCTTGGGCCTGACTGTATATGATTACCGCATAGGCAGAGGATAACAGAATTTGCTAGCTGCTGTTTGGCATGGCCATGGAGATGTTTTTCCCTGATACAAAGTGCTCAGAGGCTGTGTTGCTTTAATGAGTTCATCAGCTATTCTCCAGTGTCACCCTGGCATAAGCTCACACGACTGATTTTAGCTCTGTGCTGGGTATCTCTTGAAAAATAACCTTTTTTGACTGTCTTATTAAAACCTGGATGATTTCGCTGATCCAGTTTGCAATATTTTGGTGCTAGAGCTAAGGGAGTGGAGCCAGAGTATGAGTGAGAGGCCACTGATGGATTAAAAGGGGAGAGAGGAGGCAAGCTCCTGAAATAGTCATCATCCTGAGTGAGTTGTACTTGAGAACTACAGAATAAACCTGATGTGACTTGTTAACCCATTGCATTGTAGATAACACTCTTCAATGGAGCAGAGCAGCTGTCAAATGCTACATGTGGGAGCCTTGTATTTCACAGAAATGTGTAACTTGCTAATCACACTTTAAATTGAACCACACAGCTAACATTAATAGATCTAGCACATTTATGATTGTCACAACACAACAGCAGATACTTTGAGATGAGAAATAGCTTTGAAGGAAACCAAACTCCAAGCCTCTCTTTGAAAGCTACTGTATTTGACAACTGTCTTTTCCATAGTGAATACCTTTTATTCATGCAGCACAGCTGGATGGACTAACAGCACTTTCCCGAGCATTGAATTATGGTTTTCAGTGTCTCGGGCCCTTGGGAACTCTGTGAGAATTTGGCCAGTGAAAGAAAAGACAGAATAAATCCTTAAGTGTGAATACATTTATAAGGCGTAATTAGAAAGGCAGTGACTTGCAATGCTCAAAAGCAGGTGCTCTCCTGGAAAGACTTGCTTCTTCCCTTTAACAATGTAACAAATATATATTTCTTCTTCTTCATATTACAGTGATATATACTACCACCAAATATACTCTGGGCTCCATTAAGCTAAATTCCGTAAAACAGGAGTCTCAAAATACTCACAGGTAAAATACTTATATTAATGTCTTGAGTTTACAGAGATGAAGACCTTCAGATCTGCAAAAACAAGTGTAGAAATCCCTTGAGCTGAGAAGAACGGAGAATGCCAGTATATCAGAAGAAAGTATCAGATATGCTTGTCCTGCTCTTATTTTTCTGTGTATGTATAGCCACTGCTGAATACTGAAGAGTGGACTCCATGGGCTCCTAGGACGAAACAGAGCTGCCAGTCTTGTCATCTTGGGAAAGCACTGACCTCAGATAACCAAGTAAGTGTCCAAAGTCTGGTGCCACCCAAGGTCATGAAGAAAAGCCTGGGACATCTGAGTTATTAAATCACTTCTCTTGAGATACTATCTAGTATCTCAGCAGTAAAAATATCCTTCCCATCTGCAGTCTGACATTTCTGCTTCTCCAGTGGGTTGCAGCTAGYAACTGCCCTGCAATAGCATCCAAGGCCACAACTAGGGATTGTCCCCCTGCTGCTATGCACTAATATGGGACATACCTGGTCCAGGGGATTTTGCCGAAGAGACTGGTTAGCAGCTGCTGAAGGATGGAGGATTTGTGTGCAAATTCACTTCCCCCTTCCCAAAGTTTTTGGGAATGGCATTCAGTTTAACTTTCTGCGTGTGCATCTTTCAGTGGCAAATTATGACAGGTCTCTGCCATGTTAACACAGTTTGCAAAAAGGAAAAAAAAAATAAAAAGACCAAGTAAGTGACGTGCGCACAAACAAGCAGAAAAACCAGCACCACTCCTGCCAAAAGGCGCGTACGCCCTCAGAAAGCACCGTCCCACGTCTCAGGGGAAACATGATGACGAGTGCGGCGCTGGTCCTGCGGAGATTTACGGAGACACGCGCGAAGAACCGCAGCGGCAGAGCGGGGCAGAGAGGAAGGCCCAGAGGGAGTGAGCTAATGACTGTCTCCTCATTACCTCATGGGAGCAAGAGGTCGAGATGACCTCGCCGCCGCGGCCGCCCCGCGCGCAGGTGCGGCCCCGCCAGCCCGGGAGGGCGGAGGGAGGGAAGGAGGGAAGGAGGGGGCTGCCGGGCCCGGCGGCTTTGTTGTCCGCGCCCGTGACGGCGCGGCCCGGCTGACATAATGACTGAGCGCGGACACACCTTCCGGGCCGGCAGAGCCGCCCGCCGCGCCTCCGCGCC
>NW_028186449.1:646667-679543 GCF_003343005.1 Rhea americana
GGCCGTTAGCGTCGCGCGCACCTGCGGAACGCGTGAGCGGCGCGAGGCGCCTCGCCGGCGCGACCGGTACTTTTAACGGCTGCTTCAGGGCTGGCGGCCGCTCACCGGCTGCTGTGGTGGGCGAGCGACGGCCCACGGGACGGTTGCGGCGGCGGGAGCGCGCTTTTCCTACAGCCGGACAACACTCACCACGAAAAAAACAAAACAAGAAAAAACTTTACAACTATGTAAAAGATCCCTAATTGGCGATTCGATTCGGTGTTAAAAGTCCGGGCTGTGCTGGGTGATGAATTTACAGGAAACATTTGTCACTTGTACGGGTTTAACCCGATTCTCTGGCGACCTGATCTGCTCACGTTTCTGGTGTATCGTGTGGTGACTATGGCTTTATCTAGCAGGCACACAGTTAGCTGCATTACTGAATTTAACACACATGTATGTATATATTTAAATGATATTTCTTTAGTGTGCCAGTTCGCATGTATTTCGTCTGAACAAAAAAAATTTTAAAACATTTGTAGGAGTACAAATTTCTGTCCGTTGTGGGCCCTTTGAATTCATTTTAAAATTTAATTCATAAAATTCAATGTTAGACTCACCATCTATATTGTATTCTGCCGTTTCATTGTGATGTGTCAATTTATTGTAGCCTCCTGTGGTATTTTCAGAGCTCAGATGTATGATCATGCAGTTTTAAATGTACATAAATGAATAAGACAAACAGAARCATATTTATTGAAATATGACGTTAAAGCATAGTCATGAGAGGCTCGTTTTAGAACCAGAATTAACAAGTCATTTTTGAACATAATTTATTTTGCTTTGATTAAACCCTACAAACTGTTCTGCAACATCCAGAACATTTTTTGTTCCTTTTACCCGATGTGCTGTTAAGGTAAGCAGGACAGAGGCGAAGAGATGTACATTAACATTTCTGAATATTCCAGACCTCAGTTATTTAAGTATATTTTTTCTATGTATAAGTTAACATCGTATAAACTAASCCTGGAAACAAGATAAATAATCTTTTCGGAAACAGTACACATTCTTTTTCTCAAAAAGTTCTGAAGATAATGTTGTGTTTCTATTTACAAAGCACCGGGGGAGCTGGGAGATTCCCTGCCACTCATCATTATAGGTAAACTTTTCTAGGTATTACAGTCATTACTGCGTGCCCACTTTTCCAAATGCTTATTTCCAGGATTAGTTCTTTTGTCCAGTGGGACAAAAATGGGAGCCGTGAATTTAGCAGTGCATTGCAAGGTCAGGTCGTCTTAGTGGTTTACAGTCTTATCTCTCAACTCCCAGGAATTTCAGAGGGAGTTTTGTCTGAAGAACCAGGACCTCACCTTTGAGCAAAATGATAAAATCTAGATTTCCTCATGCATTATGCACTCAGAAAAGTCTCTCACTAGCGTATGAGGCATGCGACAAATATACATAGATCCTGATCTGACATAGGTAGCTTAAAGTTATGAGTACTCTAAGATTATGAACTTTCATAAATATAAATTAGGTCAGAAATGTATTTTTGAGCTAGATTTTTTGGTTTCTAAGGAGTCTCTTCCTCTCTAGAGTAGGYATGCTCTGGTGGAACTCCTCTCACGTACTGGACATTTAAACTTGTGAGGAAGGCTTGCGTGATTAGGTGTCATATTTCTTGTGTATGTAGTAACAGGGCAAAACAGTGTTTTGTCAGAGTAAGAATTTTTAGGCTTTAGGGAGTAATGAAAGATACTTTAACCAAGGAATTAATACTAGGTAAGGTTTTCAAATCACTGTTTTTGTGAGTTATAGGAGGAACAAACCTTTTCCTGTTTGGACCCTCCAAACTTTACGACATTTTGGAATATTTTGTCCTGAATCCTTAAGAAAACTATTGAACACGATAAAGCAATTTTTTTAAATCTTTCTGAACTAGCAAGTGCTTTGTATGTCATGCAGGGACTAAAAGTGCTTTAACAAAAATCTTGGCAATATCCAGAATTGCTAAAGGAAAAAAAATACAGCTGCTTTAGAAAACAGAACTGAAAAAATCAAAATTACTGGGTTCCGTAATCTGTATTGCTGATATAGCCCGAAATTCGGGTGAGGGCACCAGAAGTTTTAAGAAAGCAAAGAATATAAAATTACACTGGGGACTGAACTGAATAAGCTAAACCTTTTTAGAGTTCCAAAAATAACATGTATCTAAAGCTTCTCTCAAAGAAAAATGTGAACAAATCACTCCATTTTAGAATGCCTTTTAACATTCCATAAAAGTCCTAAAGAATGAAAATACTGTATTCTTTTTGTAAACTGGGAAACTCTGATCCATGGCTGCAAAGGAGGCCGGGTGGGATGGGACTCTTGATCAGTGACATCTGGTCAGGGCAGCCTTTTCTTTTGTAAGTAACCCTTCAGCAGCAGAGTTTTATCAGCAAGTTTCCATTCCCGTAATTTACAAGTCTTGAGAGATTTAGTTTGATCATTTCAAGTGTTTATATTTGTTTTGAGCACTTCTTCAAAATTATCCTAAAGGAAAAACTGAACAAGAAATACTCACCCACAAACTGTCACACCAGTGCTCTTGAAAGAAGTATCTTTATGCTGTCAGTAAAAGATTAAAATCATTACTTTCTATTGCTACATTATTTTTTTTAAAAAATGAATGTAATCAAAGTATAGTCTTAAAATTAATTTAAATTATTCTGACTTAAGAGTATCACCTCATGAACAAGCGGCATGTTACATGGAAATTAAGGAAGAAAAGCAGAAGGAGCAGTATTGCCAGATGACAAACTCACTTGCTTTCTGCAGTGGTATGTCAGTTTGTGCCAACTTAGGATTCCTGCATTAAGATTTCTTGCCTTGGGCTCTGAAGTACCATTACAAACCAGTGCTGGTGATGGAATGGTGAACTATGGGCCCACCAGCTCCAGTGCATATGTTACGTTTTGTGTTTCTGTCTCACTGAACTGCGTTTCTCCTAACCTATATGCCCTGGACCTGATTCTACTCTTTCAAAACCTTTTACCTTGATAAATAGATGTAAAATCCTGCTTTGTTAGAATTCTGCGTACAGCGTGTGTTGGCAGGCATGACTGGGTAAAGCAGTGCAGAAGCTGGTTCTGCCTTTTAGACACTGGACTCCTAGGGTGTTTTCTCAATGGGCAGAAACACTTAAAAATTGCACTGTTATAAAAGCAGCATTTCCCAGTGAGGCACGTTGTAGCCATACAGTATATACTTCCTGTTAAAGGGTGAGGAAAGCTTAAGATAAAAGTTACAACCAAGCTAACAGACGCTGCTCTAAGTAGAGAGGAGGTCCTCTCTTTCTGTTGACTAATACCAGATTTGATCCCTCTCCTTGTACTCCAGTGGCTAGATATCATTGCCTTCTGGATAAATTATAAGACTTGGCAGTTTTCCTCAGCATTTTCTGGTGTAGTAAAATCATCCAGGGGATGATGGGATGCAGTCTGTTGTAGCACAGGGGAGGCTCTAAAGAGGTCCATTCCACATCTTTTCTCATGACCTGCTTTCCAGAAGTTTTGGCTGACACTTAGGTCAGAGCAACCTCAGTGAGAAGTGCAGTTACTCAAATACCTGAAATCGCTTTCTGAGAATCTCTTCTCAAGTAATTTGCCCTGGAGGAAAATGACAGTAAATGCTTTACAGCCTGAATGTGTTCACTGGTACATATGTGACAAGAATCTGGCTTTCTGCTTTTATCTTGGTATTTTGATAGAGTAATAAAGAAATAAAACTGAAAATGAAACAAATAATATGAACTTAACAGTGAGATATTTCCGTTGCAAAACCTGCTGAAAAATTAAGCTTACTGGATTTTTACCTAAAGCAACAGAATAGAATAGAATACAGTATAGTATAGTACATGTAACAAACCCCCCAAAACAATTAGAACAAGTACACCTTAAAAATAAATCGGTATCATAATGTTCAGCATCCACCATCAGATGGATGTGACTTCTGTTTCTCTAACATTTGGATACTTTACATTTTAATGCATTTATCATCACAATGTGCCAGTGAGATGGGAGATGCTTTCTCTCTACATTGCGTAGAAGAGGAAAGAGGGCAAAAAGAAGTGAAGTAACTTGCCTAAGGTAACAGAGAAAATGAGTAGCAATGCAGGGAAGTAAAGCCAAGTCCTCCTCTGCAGGCTAACTCTCTGGACCAACATCAGTTTTTCCCTCAATGTGATAATGACATTAATTATGCCCTCCAACACTCTTATTTTAGTCACTATACTGTATTTTCCACTTTTAGTAAAACCTGTGTTTCATTCCTTAAAACAACCAGGAGATTTCAGTTAATGGAACTAAGTGATTTTCTTCTTCATCTTGGACTCCCTTTTAGTGAATCATACTCCAATTAAGGCTCACTATTTATTGATTACAAACTGGCAGCCAGACTGTGTCCTCGAGTGACACGTAACACTGTAACTCCCACTAAAACTGTAGGCTGAAAAGAGCTGAATGGTTTAACTCTCAGCTCACTTTAGATTTTCACTAGCCTCTGGAGYTTGTTTCCCTAAGTCAACAACTTGTTCACTAATAAGTCTAAAGAGTCTCCTATTTTGCATGTGTTTTCTGGGGAAAGAACGTTTCTTGGGGGGGTGGAGGGAGGGGAAAGAGRGCTCTGTTTGGCATTTTTTCTTTTGCCCTCGTTTCCAGGAGTATTGAGACTTCATTGTTCTAAAAGTTTATCTTTGAAAAGAGAGGAGTTTCTGTGAGCATCAGAAATCAAAAGAAGTTAATTTCCCCAGGATGTAGGATCTTCTTCTGCTTCCAATTACCTTTATGAGCCATTTAGTAGAATCARTTTGAGTACCCAGCATAACCTAAAAGAGTGGCTGCAAAATGCTTTTAAAGCTATCTTTGTCCTTGTTGTAACGTTTTCAGAGCCAGACTGTTGCCAGTTACACACTGCGACCTGATCACCAGTCCATCAATCAGAGCTCAGAGGGCATGTAAGCTTTGGCTGGGCAGTGCTCTTGCTTCTGGCCATGCTTGCTGCACCATCTTTGAGAAAAAGGCTTCAGAGTTTGGCCCTTAGTTAGGTTTAAGCACTGCCAGAAAGTCTCAAGACCATGCTAAGGTGACCAGTGGTCAGAGTTTGCAGGAACAGAAAGCACTTTACGGAGAGAAAGCTGTAGAATTATTGATGCCCACAGTTAGTAAATTAATTTCTGTAAAATGCATTTTGTACTGCAGAGTGAGCTGGTCTTTTGAAATCTCATATTTTTCATGTTTGTTAGAAATAGAAAGGTGAAAGACAGCGACGAATCTCATCAGGCAAGTTCTTTAGTTCTTGTATGTAGATTTCAGGTTTCATTGTGTTGTGATTTTTTAACATTAACAAACTCCCCTAAATTTTGGAAGGCAGGTTCTGTGCCTCCGGTTGCCTACCGAAGATGATCCACAAAAAATTATTCTTGCACAATTCAGCTCTGTAAACTAATTCTTACTCTGACTTTTCTAAGTGGTACTTTTGTGGTCAATCATAACTCTGGGCGGAACTGGGAGATAATCCTTTTAAAATGAAAACAAGTGCAAGTGTACAAAACAGTAGGAGGCATTTTCAAAAGTCAGGATATGTAGTACCAGATCATTTTAAAGTTAGGCACCAAAATATTTTCGGTGACTAGAGCTATCGGTCATCAGGTTGGAGAATAAGTAGCCTTTGCTTTATGCTGAAGACCGCATGAAAATTTCCCAAGAAAATTTCCCTTGAGAGGCTGCCTTTTCCTGAAATTGTAGCATGTAATTCTGTTGAGTTATTTTCTATGTCTGTTGAGGACTTTACACCCTTCTCATGAACCTTGGGCAATTTGGTGTTGTTTGTTAAAGTCCCAGCCCCTGGAATTTTATACTAAGTGAAGAATCTCAGACTTCATCTTGAAAAAAATGTTTCATCCCCTTAATGAGAATCTTTACACATGTAAGAAGACTAAAACCCCTAGGAGTGTTTTTTAAAAAAAGAGAGAGAACATACTCTTTTTGTTTTTCTTCTTAATTTTAATGATGTTTAACCAATCTTGACACTTCTTGTACTGGTTAGAGCTAGTAATACTGCAGCAAGTATTACTGTGGTTCAGCTAGAAATGTTTAGTTAAAAAATACTCCGTTAATGCTGGCATAAATGGAGCATTTTGGCCTACAGTAAGATTTTCAATTAGAGTTGCAGCAATGAGAAACCGGTGAGCTGCCCTCTTGCAGCATGTGACTCTAATTTAAGCTTGTTTGAGTAAATTATTTTTAAACAAGTTGTAATATSTTGAAAATCAAAGAAAATAACTTTAGTGCCTTTATGGCTGAATTTTATCATTACTGTTTTTACAGTGTCCTTATGGCAATACAGATTGTGTTAGCGGCTTAAAAAAAGTAGGTGTTTTGTCTAATCCAGTTGTCTATATACCTTCTCTAATTTATACTCAATACAGAGAGAGGCATCTCCAGAGCATGACACAATTTATCTTCTTAGACATCTATTTTAAGGTGATCATTATATACAGCTACTTACTACTTCTTCTCATTGACTGTGTAGGAGGCCTGGGCAACTAGCTTAGACAATGCACTGAACTTTCAGATAAAGAAGTGACAGTAATGCTCTTAAATGTATTTRAGWGAGAGAGAGAGAGAGAGAAAGGAGATGTTTAACAAGAACTGCTAAGAGAAGGTGCTGTGGGCACACTAAACACATGGGCATCTTGAAGGAGAAGGATGGAGTCTGTAATCCCAAACTTTCCAGATCCCTATTTTTCTTCTCAATAGCAAGGCTATGTAGAAGCCATGGAGCGAAGATCCTGCCACAAAGTGGACGTAGCCTTTATTGCTAACACCAGGAGACCCACGAGTCTTTTGCAAGTGTTGGGGGGGTTGGATGTTGCTTTTTTGTTGTCACAGAAGTGAAACCTACGCCAGCTATGCAGTCTCACCAGAGCCTACCCGTGCATTGTCACCAGTCTGAGGCATCTTGTTGTCCATGTTTCTAAAGACAAAGAAAACAAACAAGTCATACACACAAACCATATCATGCCTTAATAATAAGGCACGCAGATGATGCCTCTGAAAACTGACAGTGATTCACATGACCTCAGCTAGGCTGCTGCGTGACTCTTATCATCTACAATACTGCTGTAGATGTAAGGAAAAGATGRTTGTGCCATTAATACATTTCAAGGCCTTTTTGGTGATGTATCTTTTCTGGAGTGACTAATCTGCTAATTTTTGAAAGTCCCGTTRGAACCCAACATAAGAACGCAAGCTCACTTCTGATATCTACTTTTTGGATTCGGCAGGATTTCAACATACTTTTAGGACTGCAAAACCCTATGATCATTTGCCAGCCTTTTAAAACTAATCTGCCTCTATCATCTACCATCTCGACTTACTTTGAGCGTTCATGCAGTCATGTCATATGGGAATGAATGGAAAGTGGGTAACCAGTGACTTTGGGGTGTGGGAGAAACCCCAGCTCTGAGGGATGCTGTACCACAAGTTCTTGCAGAAAACACAGTCAAGTCCATGTGGTGGTGACTCACTTTGGTGGGAGATGGCAGCAGCCTGTACCTGTTCCCCCTCTGCCAACAGCTCCCCTTTGCCTGAAAAGCTTTGGGATGTACAACTGCTGCTGAAGTCCTGCACTTTGAATAAAGTCGCTGTGAGGGACCTTGCCATGGTTCATTACTAGACCCATGGCTTGAGGTTCAGGAGCAGAAACAGAGCCATGAGGCTCATCTGGACCACTAACCTGGCACAGCTGCTGCTTGACTATTTGCAGGGAGCTGTTCATGAGATGAAACTTTCTTGCGGCTTTGCAAAAGTCTGCTTAATCATTTCAAGAGCAGACAAACGTCTGTGGGAAATGGCAATTTTCTATTGCCCACTTCATAGGCAGGAACTATCCAAGTTTCTCAGATGAAATGTGGTGCTTCTAGTGGTAATATTTTTAATTTACCTGTCAGGCCTCACTGTGGAGAGCTGTTAGTATAGGCTTAGCAGTACTTGGAGATTTTTAAGGGCTGTTTTCACACAGCCTGAGCTCTATCTGTGTATATATCCATTTCAGCTGAATTGTACTTGGGAACTTGCTCTCAAAATGATAGAGAGTTGGAAGGAAAGCTTCTAATCCCTCTATTAGTATGACCTCTAAGTAAGGAAGGATTTTTGAATTTAGACTATCTTAAGACTTGCAATATATTTTAAAATATTAGTGTCTGAACTAATATTGTGAGCTTTAACACTGGATGAGCTTGAGTTTGACTTGCATGTTTAGTATCCATTTATTGTGTGTTTGTAAAATGCTGTAAATTCACAAAGCTGAGTATAAATGAGCATTATTACTAAAATTTTGTAAGCAGCTGCAGTGTCAAGGAATTTATCTTGTGCTAAAATGTGAAAATAAATTATTGATTTCATTTTAGATATTTCATTCTCTTATATTTATGACATGATAAATTCTATTTTAAAGCATAGAGTACTTGCTTTATGGTATATAGTATAATTTTTGGAGTGCCAAAAGGCATTTATATCATACTCCAATATCTCATTTTCATGCATCAGAGGTCAAATCTGCAAAGTCTCAATCTAGTACCACACAGTCTGTGTTTATGAAATGGGAATGCTAAGCAGAAAAAGGAGTAGGTACCTTGAATATGAATTACTAGGATTTGGCCCATGGTTAATGTTTAATCCACGTTGTTTGGAGGAAAAGCTACTTTTTGGTTATTGTATACTTCACTCTGGCCAATAAATACAGAATTAATACATGTGAATAGCAAACAGTTTTCTTTAGATTGCTCGAGCAACAAATATTGGTAGAGTGGTCATGATGTACGTGACCAGAAAATTAAAATGTAGCCAATATTTTCCTTGTCCTTCCTTCAATACTCGTATGTATTATGTCATTCCTACAGTTACAGTCACATTGAATATAATTCCGAAATAAATATACTTTAAATGGATCATTTTTCCCCAGCAATTTTCATTCTGTTAATGCAGTTTTGCACAGACACTGGAAGCTATTTAATGCAATGAATGTTCTTTGCTGTGTCTGTCAGAGACAAAAAATACACTTGTATGTATTAGGCTGAAGCATTAACACTTTTCTCTACATAGGGCTCCCAAGGCAGAGCCGAGTATCCCTGTGTTGTGCCAGATTCTTTGCTGATGTAACTCTGTGCAACTCCTATACATTGGTTTCAGTGCAACTGCTTCAAAAGACATCACCTGGGGGCATCGTTTGATATACCTAACACAAATTCACTGTGCATCAGTGTAGCTGGAGCACATTAAAGAAGTTTATAAACTAGATACTATGCTATAGGTTGAGGGAGACATAATGCCATTGTTTATTCCACAGGATTTGGAATAAATCAGTCTTCAGAAATTGTTTCAGGAACCATCTGGTTCAGATCTATATGAGAATATCTTCTATATCTTATTTCTTAAATAAACGTTCTCTCCCTGGAGTCATATGCACCATACAGGCAAAAAACACAACAGTTGAGAGAGTTAAGCAAAAAGCTCAAGAACGACAAAAGCAAAATTCCCATCAATTTAACCAGACTTGTTACCAGGTCCTTGGAGATCTGTACTGTTCCATCATGATGCTCTACTAGTGCACTAAATCATTCCCAGCAGTGTCCAGATGTGTGGCTTGCTTAGAGCTTTCTTGAAGAAAGTGCATATCTTCAGTTTTGATACTGATTCATCTTCCTGCTTTTATGCTTGCAGCTCTTGCATACAAGAGGAAATTTAGTGAACAGAGAAAAACATAGCCTAGCCTAGCCTGCTTCTCTATCTTTACATGCAGGAGTGTGCTATCTCTCTGACACAACAGCTTATTCAATTCTTATTTATCCAGGTATCTCTCTGGGTTATATCACATACCATTATGTGCATCACATTCTCCAAAAAAGGAGCAAGGAACTGGAAAGAGTTCCTCCATACCAGGGAGTGTCAAGGACAGGTAGGCATGTCTTGCAAAGATCAGGTGACCTGAATAAGGTGGTAAAGCAATGATTAAAGGGAACAGGGCATTATAGCGGTCATGGAGTGTTTGAGAGATGTTAACAAAAGGCAAGCAAAGAAATTATGTCTGCTACCATGTATATACTGAGCTGTATTTTTAAAGTGGAAAATTTTACCTGTAAATCAGGGAAATTTGATAGTARTATGAGGACTCTGGCTCCCAAACCCTTCACTTGGGAATTTGGAAGGTGGAGCAAACAAAACATTAGCAAGTGAATTGTCAAGAAAAAGCTCTCATGTTCAGGAGGATTTCTGAAGTTATCTAATAGTTTTTTTCCTTCTCTATCTCCTATACTGCTTCAATTACAGTCTAATCCTTCTAAACTTATTTACCTCACTAGTGGCATTCAAGCCCCTTGGACACATAAGATAGGTAAAATTTGGCTGCATGTTCTTGATGCTTTTAAGCTCTTTGGCTGCATGTTCTCGATGCTTTTAAGCTCTTTATGACACGGTTCCACATTGGTGGTCTCATCTGAGACAGAAGCTTTAGAAATCCAATGTCTGATATAAATCATTCCTTTTCGTAACAGTTTTGCAAGCCTACAGCTCAAATGTAGACAATTAGTTATCTTGGAGTATATTTATATTTTACTAGAAACAACAAAGCATTAATGAAAAGCTGTAGTAAAAAGTGCTCATTAATTAGAGTGGAAGAAATTTTCACCAAAGAATGTATGAATTCAGATAAAAAAGTAGGAGTAAATATTTTAAAAATATTCTGCGTTAGACTTCTAGAGCAGTGTTTTGTTGCTTAGGGAGATCAGCAGATTTGAATGTTATAAGGCTTATTAAGATGCCCAAATATGTACTCAGAAACATAATTTGGGGTGATCTTTGTTTTTAATTCCAGTTGAAAAACCTTTACAAAATGAAGAATACAGCTTAAATGCATTTATCTATCTTGCTTCCTGATTACTGATTGTTTCTTTTTAAAAAAAATCTAAATATGCAGTTACATTTTTTGAAATAATCAGGTTATTTATAGAGATTTAGACAGATTACAGGACAAAGTCTAGAGCGGTTTATTTTTTGCCTAAAGTAAAACAGGTAAGTGACGTAGGTGTTGTGAAGCTCACCACATTTTACAAGGCTACAGTTTTAGCAATACCTGTTTTCAAAAGAAAAAAATATTCCACATTTCATAATTGATTAATACCAGCAGCAATCAGAAGGTAATTAAGATTAGCAAAAAAAAAAAAAAAAAAAAAAAAAAAAAACCACTCACGAGCCCTANCACTCACGAGCCCTATGGAAAAATGTAAGGAGCTTTAGACAATGAGCCTTTTCTAAGACATGGAAGTACTTCTTGGAAATAATGGAGAAATAACAGAGACTTATAATTCATGGGTTCAAAAATGTCTCTGGAAATATTATGAAGTATTAATAATATTAATAATACTAATATTAAATGGGATGATATTGCATTTTTTTATTGTACTAAGTAGAGCCTTCTTCACCAAGTGGTTTGTTTAAATTCATGAGAACACTTGCCCAGCCAGATACRGTTCAATATCAGGATGGCAGAATATCAAGCCCTGTAGTGTGTGGAGAAGTTTTCATAGAGGTCAGCTTGATCTCAGTACATTTTATATTTTTTTTCTTAAAGGTTCATTATTTATTGAAGTCCTCATTTGTTTGAGTACAAAAAACAGCGCTAGAGTACAAGCAAATGAGGCAGGATTCATCTGTAGATTTTGGTTTTCTTTTTTGATTTTTAAGGGACCTTTCCAAGATATTATGCCTGCTATAGTTGTTTAGAATAACWTTCTGAGATGCATTATACTCATTATGTAAATGATGTGTTCAAATCTAATATTTAGGAAAAAACAGTTATAGCAATTACAGAGGTAAATTTCAAATCTGCAGTTTCATTCTCATGATAAATACATTGTGAAAGTTTTGCACATTAACATTTAAGCTGTGCATATAAACTAACTTTGTAAAAATTTAAAGAGCAATTACTTGGATTATCATTGTTTACCTTAAAAATATCACCATCTTGAAAAAAAGAAAAAGAACTTGTGGGGCAGGACTTCACACTGACTTTTTGGAAGACTGTTGTTACGAATATCACCTAAGCTCAATGGATAATCAATTAGATCTATGCTTTCTTTGCAGCTCTTTCCAAACACTTTTTTCTCCGAGCCCCGCCATTCTACTCAGCATGCTGCGGTGGGTCCTGTCAGCACCCTGCATCCCCCACTGCTTTTCCAAGTAAGTTTTTATGCTTCATCAGTAATGCTTGAGTTACTCTGTAAACCGAAGCAGCAGGATTTAATGTGTTCTGGAAAACTAATTGGTGATGCAATGGCAGCGGCTAATTCCTTAGTAAAATCACAGCAATCCTATTCAGAAGGTTTCCAAAGATTTATCAAACTTAAGTACACTGAGCAATTGTGAGAGATTTCCAGTGGCATTGAGACACCCAGACAGAGCTAGCCTAGGAAAGCTCCTTGTTTTCAGTTTGCTAGAAAAGATTCTTTAAAAATCATTAACTCTTTTTAAAATCTGTGTCAATAAACATTTGCAAATAGGAGAAGAAAAGAGCTGAAAGATCATAAAATGGATGCTGCATTTTATTGTCTATTTGGCATAGGATTCAGGAAGCAGTAACATTGTTTAGATAATACAGTCATTCTACTCATAGCAGTCAAATGCATGCACATGTTTAATTTGATTTTTTTTTATTTATAATGTAAAGAGTTGAAGACATTTATTGAAGAGAATTTTGGCTAGTATTATATACTCAGGATTAAGACCTGGAATACATTTCTGTCTAATCCATATCTAAATTTAATCTTGATCACAAAGTTTATGTGCAACAGCATTCAGAGTGGTTATTAGTGATTTTATATGTTTATGGCTCAGAAATACAAAGAGAGGAGGGATTTCCTAGTCCTTCAACGTGGAGTAAAAAGACCAAATTGTGTGTCAAATCCAAAGGAGAATTGGCACTTAYGCATGCTCTAGCACATATTTTCTTATCACAGTTGCATTCAAACCCTTTCTGACTATGTGCATGTGTTTTATGAATGTTTCAGAAGGGCAGTTGCTAAGTTGAATGATTCTTGACAAGTGAGGCAGCAAATGCTGGCAGTTTAATGAGCTGCAAGTTTCTAAGCACCTCTTTAGGGGGCTGACACTTTCCCACAGAGCGTTTTACATGGCCCCGGCTCTCCCACAATGGCTGACAGCACCATGACCAATCACCACTTTCACTTTACTCATCCACACGCGACCTCACCACAATTTTTCACTGTGCAGATGAACTTTAGGAACCATTTCACATTGAAAAGGCCTGGGCAAGGGTCATTTGCCCTTTTGTATGGCCATAAAGCAATACTCTATGTGCCAGTCTTTTCTCCTGTCTCACATTCCAAGAGATTTTCTGGACACCATTTAAAGCACTTGACTGAAAAATAAAGCAGTGAATGAAACTGACTTTTATAGACTCATTCTAGCTCATCTTCCCATATAACCCTGTCTACCTGAAAAGGGATTTAGTGGATGAGCTGAGTGTATACAGGGACTTGCTGAATACATAGGCCCATTATCAACTGTGGGGATTGTTTATTAACCAGGACTGATACACTACTATTTTGGAAGTGACCTATTAATTGTCCATTTAACTAGAATGTATTGAATTCAAATGAAAAAATGGAAACCATGACTAAAGCTTTTACTTGCTCCTTCAAGGTGGTCTCTGCCATGAAGGCAAACGAAGATTGTTCCACAGATTAAGAAGACATTTATCACTATATATTAGGATACGAAGGAAAGACTTAAAAACAAAACAAAGCGAAACAAAAACCAAACCAGTAACGTAGGAAGCAGTTGGTAACAGATTCACATTTGTGTCAGCAGACCACTAAACCTTTTGATGCATGTTCAGAGTGACAGACTGCAAACTCACTTAATTTTGATAGAACTGTTGTAACGTGTGAACTACTGCCAGCCCTCAACATATCAAAAAATCATTTAATTCACAGATTGAAATATATTTTCTGTGTGCAGAGTCAGAACATATTTTGGAATATGAGATACTCTTTAAAAAAAATCTCTGGGCTTATCCCAAACAAAAATTTTGACCCACTGTTGACCCAGTGGTTGGTTGCTAATGCTTGTCTGTGTTCTGTGCATGATTAAATTTAGTTTAGTTAGGTTTTTACAATCCATCACATGTTGTGCTTTACACTACATAGATTCTTCACTATTACACTGGTCTTAAACAGGTGTTAAGCTGTAACCTACGTACTGCCTTTATAGGAATTAATTGGAGCTTCAGTGCTCCAGCAGGAGGTTGTTTCTTAGCTGATTGACTGTTAACAACCAGCCAGGCAAGACAAATTTTAAGGGGTCACATAATCTGGCATTCTCTGTCCTTGGCTGACAACTCCATTGTGGAACTCAGCCCAGGAGTCAAGGACCAGCCCTGTTAAGCGTTTTTCCTCCCTGGTGTCAGTGGTGGGGGTGAAAGGAAGTTCCAGTTTAAACTTTTCTACTCTCAGACCTTACCTTCCAGTAAATGTTAAAAAGTCCTAATGGTTGATCAGGATCCCCCTGGAGGCCATCTGGAAAAATGTACCTGAATTGTATGAACTCCTGTATGAGTTATATGAGCAAGAAGGATAGAAAACATCCTTGAGGAGGAAGGGCTAATGTTTGTTGCAGCTTCCTGGGTAGGAACAGGACCCGGGGGGTGGCAGTTGCAGTCTTCAGGGAAATATGAATCCAGCTTGTCCTTTGCAGAAATGTCCACTGTAACATTTTGACTTGTGTTCTGCAAATAGTTTATTTTACTTCTGACAGAATCTGTGCCTCACTGTGTGATAAATACCAGAACGGTAACCAGCAGGCTATGATTTTTGTATATGTTTCCAAATATTATTTTTAAAATTGAAATCTATCTGTATCAATTTAAGTTTCTTTATATTGTAACACTTTAATTTTAAATGTTTATTTATTGTCAGAGGCTGTTATGGAGGCCAAATATAAAGATGGGTTCTTAAAATTTAGGAAAATTTAAGAAGTTTATGTCTAGCAGAAGCTACTAAATCCAATGGTCTCTGAATCAGTAATGTTGGATTGTAGGAGGGTATTTTATGAAAGATCATTTTGTACTTGCTGAACTTCTAATACTCTTTCTCTGCAGGCCACAGCTGGAGAAGATGCGTATGGGATAATGTTTTCAAGAGCATGACATTTACTGAACAAATGTATTTAATTTCCCCCCTACTACCACTACAACTGGCTAGAACAGATAGGCTTTTTTATGAAAAAATGTGCAAACTTTTAGAAAATCTGCTTTAGAAGGGAATTTCTATTGGCTTTGATACAGAAATGATCAGACCCTTGACAGAAATTGAACAGCAGTACACCTTTACTAGGATCTGAAGAAAGTATCTTGAAGGCATTCTTGAGGCAGGTTATGTGGGAAGGTGCCATAAACAGGAGGAGAGCTTGCACCTTTAGASTTTAAATTGCATGTGACACAAACCAAAGGTGCCCATTCAGAGAAAGATCCTACGTGTCTTTGACTATACAGCCGTGGTGTGGGTGTCTGAATCAAAAGGCAGCTCTTTCCTGCACAGCTTATAACGATGTCCCATGCAATTACTACATCTAATATTGGGTGTTGGGCCCTATTCAGCTGGCCTCTGGTACTGCTCCCTGGGCAAGCTGAGACTGCTGGAGGCATACCATTCCTTGCCAGGGACACCAAATCCTCCTGTGGGACAGGGAGCATGGGAAAGTACTGTGGCTTTAGGCTTTATCGGGTGTGAGGAAGGTGAGAGATTTATCTGGATTTGGTGTTTCTATGCTCTTTGTGAGGCCGATGAACAGTGTGGATACTCCCAATTCCTCCACTGCAGTTCTGTCCCCCAGCTTTGAGACTATTTTCCATGGCAAAGRATCTCTAGGGGATCTCTCTCCGGGCGTGGATCAAGGGGATATGACTGAATTCACTGCAAACTGCCCTCCCAGGGCTTGCTATGGATTGTTAAAAGATCAGAGACCAGGCTGAAAGAAATAATTTCAAGTACTCTCCGAATCCTATAATAAAGAAAATGCTGCAGTTTCCAGAATAAATAAGTGAATGGCCAGTGATTTTCTGAGAGAAAGTTCACCCTAACAGCCTTTTCTTAGAAAACTAAACTGTATAAAGCCTATTTAGCTCCTTTAAAGCTGTGTTATGGACCAGTTTTATCTGGTACTACATTTCATACAGGAAGAAAATAAACTTCTGGGAAAACTTACTGCAGTTTATTCAGTGATAATAATGTTCTAAGTAAAGTAGAGAAGTTTTTCTCTGACCATATTTGGATTTTACAGTGGAGTGGGCCCTGTGTTAATGTTCCTCTATGAACTCACCTGATTTACTTTTTACCATGTCAAGGGGAGGCTTTTGACCACTGACACCACCTCTAGATCCAAGTGAGGATTTAGTCCTTAACAAACATGACTGAAGCATTACTACACATTTATAGCACCATCAAAACCATCAAAAAAGTGGGATACTAGCCTGCTAGCACTATAACAGACAGAGCTTAATATTTCTTTGGTATGTGTTAGATGTTTTGTGAAATTCTAATCCATTTCCACTAGGAGAGGAAAGTGTCCTGCCTCTTCTGACCCAGGAGTCCAGCTCCAAAGCCCGGAGAGGTATATTAAGAAGAGCTGTTTTTTCTGAAGACCAGAGGAAAGCTTTGGAGAAAATGTTTCAGAAACAGAAATATATCAGTAAAACAGACAGGAAGAAACTGGCCGTTAACCTGGGTCTAAAGGAGTCACAGGTAAGGAGGAATGACAGAATATCCATGACTTTCTGTCTTTTTGAAGCAAAAATCTTTTAAATGGCTTTGCAGAAGGAAAATTGAACAGCCTAGGGGCAGCCCTGAGCAAAGACCTCAGTAAATCAATGGCAGTTTTAAGCAAGAAGTCCTTGAACAAGTGTCTGTCCCTAGTTTATTCCTTGAAGATGTACATTCAGAAGCTGATCACTCCCATTTCGACACAAACTGGAAGTAAAATGATCTTTGAATTTCATTTCCAACTCCCATTTTGCTGTCTGACACAGCTCCCCTAAGGGGCTTTGAGGCAGTGAATTGTGCTCCCTTCCACTGCCACACAGGCAGCAATCCTGGCAGAAGGCAACACACATATAGCCGTCCTGCTTTCCTCAGAACATCCTTTGCACCACCACTGCTGAGCAGCTAATGACGATGCGGCCAGTAACACTCACTCTGGAGTCATTCCGCCCCAAGAGAAAGGGCAGCCATCCCTACAGAAACAGACATGGCTCCACAAAGAAAAAGATTCTCAGACTTGAGAGAAGCCCTAGAAGGAAAATTTTGCTGCAGGCTGACCTTCCAAAAGGCTCCCACTCTCCTCACTAATTACTAACTCCTTACTTACTAAAAAATCATAGGATTTTTCATATGACTCTGATTTGGCCTACTGTAGAACTTCAGAATTTAGCTGAGGGTTTAATACCTTCGGCAAGCTGTTATGACTAAAAAATGTGTTAATGATGATGCCTACAGGCAGTAGCCAAATCTGGAAGCACAGAGGCCTGACCTAGCTGCAAATGCAGGCAAATAAAAAGTGCCTGACAAATTCTAAAGTGTATATTCTAATATATAATGTGTTAGTGTTCCTTTACCATGTCAAGGGAAGGCTCTTGACCACTGACATCACCTCTAGATCCAAGTGAGGATTTAGTCCTTAACAAACATGGCTGAAGCATTACTACACATTTATAGCACCAAAAAAAGTGGGATACTAGCCTGCTAGCACTAGTGGGATACTAGCTAGCTGGTTCTGCTAGCAAGAAAGTGGGATACTAGCCTGCTGGCACTGAAGTATATATTCTAAAGGGTACAAATTCTAAAGACACTGGAAGCATGGTCACAACTGGTAGGTGGGATTCTGAAGGTGGTGAAGGAGATGTGGGCCTCCAGAGTACAGCTGAAAGCAGGTGAGAGAGTGACGATACAGTTGTATTTCTATGCATGTGGCAGGAGTGAAAGTGCCTAAGAAAATTAAAGCTGAAGCTATCTGGTGAGCGTAAAAGCCTGGGAAAGGTGATGGGAGCTTTTGTCAATTTTATCTTGGAGATTTTTAGAACGTAACAAGATCTGAAGCAACCTGCTCTAATTTTGCACTGCGTCAGAGGTTGGATCTTATGGACTAYAGCAGTTCTTTGCAGCCTGAATGAATCTTTGACTCTATTTCAAGCACTGCAGCTATAAAGAACAAAGAATGTAGAGTTGTGACCCTTCTTAGCATGATGAGCAGAGCTGTAATCTCTGCAGGATAAACTATTTCTTTTCAATGAAAATGTGCAATTGCATTCTCCAGTGAGCTGCCTAAAAATTTCCCAGTATATAGTCAAATTCTTAATACAGCTGTATCCTTGAGGTTATTTTCTGTGTTCTCAATATTCAAGAGAGCCTAKGGAAAGAAGAAATAATGGAGTGAGACAGAGAGAGCAACCAACATTACAGGAAAATTATTTCATGATAATGATAGACGAGACCAAGCCCTTCAGACGTTTTCCTCATAAAGAGAAGAGTGGTTCTCATGAGGGTCAGTTCTTAGATTTTCTGACTGGTTGTGCTGGAGGATCAGCATCTGCCATCTAAGGCTATGATTCTCAAGCCTTTTGAAAGTGTAGCTCCTCTGCTTTCATACCAAGTATCTGAATACTAGAACTTCATGTAAATGTTTCAGAAAAAAAAGAATATAATCTGAATAATCTGATTGATTCACTCCCCAAAACATTTCTTCTCTTTATATAAAAAACAGCTCTTAGATATGTATTTGCCTAAGCTTTTCCCAGCACTTCATGAATGCCTTTGAACTGCCATAATCAAGCTTTGCAATTCAAAGCTTTTGGAAAATGTATTTTATCTCAAAAGCACATGGATTCTAAGCAACCTTGAGTACCTGTAGTCAGAAAGACAAAATGCCTTTAAATCTTCACTTCTGTGTCATAACATGCATTTCATAGCTGTATGGCCAAGCTATCTTTCACTATGTTTGTGAGTGGGACAGTCATAGTTCTCACAGCCTCTTTAAATAGGAATCTTCACTTTGTCAGTATTATCACTTAGTTTTGTTAATGTTACTCTGAGAATCCTTATCTGTCTACAAAGAGGATGTTACAGGAAGTTGCTCTCCTTAGCCAGTGGTGTGTCCTCTGTCCAGTCACCTCTTTAAGGCTGTGAAAATCAAGGAGAGCATGGCCCAGCTGTAGTAAATAGTGATGGGAAAATGCTCRGCTAGTGTAAATGAGACAGCTTTGCTGAATCTACTGTGACATTGACTGAGGAGGGAACATAAAACTGAGGGTATGGAAAGAAAAAAAAACTGTGAAGAGCTGTTTTAAGAAAACATTGACAGTAAACTTTCATTAACTTGTGAATAGGTGAAAATTTGGTTTCAGAACCGAAGGATGAAATGGCGAAACTCCAAAGAAAAAGAAGTGCTTTCTAACAGGTGCCTCCAAGAAGAGAGTCTTCAGGAGAACTACCTCTCAAGATCCACCGTGAATTTTACCTCCCCGTGCCCTGCTGTGTGGGAAGTATCTCAGGAGCAGGCAAGTACAAGGTGGAGGGAGAATTCTCCAGGAACTTCTGAAAGACTGATTAGTACACAACCACCTCCAAGAGCAAATTCATCACAGAGCCCACTGTATTTGTATCCTGACCAAGACACTGCAATTAAGGCAGTTACATCATCAGCCTAAGAAAATAAGAGGCGGTTTGTAAACTGAATGAAGAGCACAGGTTTCAGATGGATGGTCTTCTAAGACTAACAGTATTTGGACACTGTAAAGCTAACTAGTTTACGCTTCATCGATTTTCTAAAGTCTAACACCATTAAAATGACAAACAACTAAAAAAGAAATATTCTTCAATACTCAGAATACTTTTCTTCTGTCTTCTCCAGTCTTGTACTGACCTTAAAAGTGAAATAGGAACTGATGGTAAGTAAAATGAAGTGAAGAGCGTAGAGCTGAAATTTTACTCTGATTTATACATCTGTGCTGTATATAGTTATTCATTAAAAACACACTGGTAGAAACTCACTTTTCTCTCTCATTGCAATCAGACCAATTAATTTCTTCTGTGCCCAAGAATAACCATCTCCCCCGAGATAATAAGTTGCTTTGATTTTTTTTTAATTGATAAAATGACACAATAGGTTCATGTTAGATGAACATAAAAATTTTTAGTATGTTTTCTCCATCTCTCTTCACTTATATCATTATCCAGTTAGTTCTAAATAGCATGGCCACAAGTCTGCTGCTTACTCTAGTAAAGTTGCAGTATTAGAAGACAAGCAACCAACTCTAATAAAATATTCTACATTTAAATMACTTTGGTTTGAATGCATACTGAGAAATGCATTTCACCAACTCGTTTCTTTTCACCCATGGATGAAACTTACAGCACCTCTGTTTCAAAATTGTGATGGTGATATGCAGAATTATAGCCCAAATRGAATAAGCAACAAAGCTAAAATCGGACAAATTGCCACCATAACCCACTTAGAGAAGAATTTGAAGAGATGCCATGCTCTACGAGTCTTATTCTTGACTTACTCCTATTTAAACTGGTGCCAATAAGTGCACATTAGTTTATTTCTGTATCAAAGGCRGGACAGTGTTCTATGTAATACAAGTAGCCTGAAAGAGTATTATTAAAATGGCTTTACTTTAAATGATTTGCTTGCTTCATCCCCTCATTCCTTTATCAAAATGGGAATAGAAAATGTTTTTTTACCATACTTCTGTGAATGCATTTGTTGAGGAAAAAGACTGGGAGTATTTGATGTTGCAGGGAAAACCTTTTGAAGAACATTAGGTTTTTATATATATGACTATTTCATTTCTGTCAGATTCCTGTATTTTATAGCCAGAAGAGATTATTATGATAATCTAATCTTGTTTTCCTCATCATGCATTCCATGTTTCTAATTACTCTTGTCTTGAGCTCCATAGCTTTTTGAACTGTATCATGGTCTTTGAAAAAGCCATACAATTGCTACTTAAAGTCTTATCTTTGGAAGATGATCTACTACCTCCCAAATAATACAGTGTATCAAGGGGAATAAAGTTTTGATACATTTGCAGCTAAGGAACTTGAGATTGCAGTAACAAGAGTTTGTATCATAACAATATGCATGATCAGGCAAGTTTTGTATCCCAGCTTGTGCATGTTCTGCTTTTAAGTGCTCAGCTGTGCAGTCCTAATCTTGCACTAATGTCATTCTTTGCATGTAAATTCTTAGGCTTACTTTAAAGAAAAAAATAACTTACAGAAAACTTAAGAAATCTCTTCCTAAAGTTGGAAACCCTGGTTAACACAGGCTACCTTGACACTTAGCTACTATCAGAGGGCTCTTGAACACGTTTAGTAAGTCATGTTTTATATGCTGTTTACTCTCGTGAGGAGAAATTTATTCCTATCCTGCAGCAGAAACTCCAGAACCCACCCATATTCTGCAGAAGACTTTTTCTGTAGGGGTAGATAGACTGCTTATCACACACAGGGATGAATTTACCTTCTAATTAATTGTCTTATTGAAATCATAGAGACTAGTCTAACAGAGCAGGACTATCTGAAGGATTAGCAAGAGTTAGTGGCCTAGATTCATCTGCAACAGCATCTGCTAGCATCTGCCTACAATGAAAGGCATGCAGAGATTTCTAAATTATCATCAAATGATTAGAGAGATGTGTGGGGGGAAGGATATTCGTCAGTGTTYCCTATTTTGGAGAGAATCAGTGCATGCTTGGGGCAATTTGGGGTTTTACAGTGTCACCTTCCAGGTGTGAGTGTGAAGCCCTGGAAGGGAGAGCTTTCATAGCTGCTCATATTCTTTTACTAAGCCTCCCACACCACAACTCAATCAAGTGGCAGTGTTAGAAGCAGCACAGATGGATGAGATTCAGGATGCTCACTGTGAAGTTCTTTCATTTGATGATGCTGTTGCAAGCGCTGAATGTGAGCTACTATAAAAACTCTGAACTGATCTGCTAAACAGATCACGTTTGAAGAACCTCTCACTGAGGCAAAGATCAAGCGAGGCTCTTGCAGAATTGGATTCACAGTTACAATGTTACACATTTTTTAAACCTCTTCTTTCCCGGTAGCCTCTTTAAAGCTACATCACTTCATAGCCCTCCAAACCTCTAACACTTCCTATTAGAATTCTTATTTTGTAGCTAGAATAAAGTTTCACTATGCCAGGTTAAACCTCTCTTTACTTGAAAGTGCTGCTCCAGCTTTCTTCAAAACCCTAGAAATATATGAGTTCCGAATTATACCTAAAATAATATGATTCAATTAGTCAAAATGGACTTAATGCCTGTAACACATAACAAGCCTGATTCCTCTCATTTTAAGCTATTTAAAGGAGAAATTTCTTCAGTGCCAACATACTGTGAAATCTTGGTAAATGAGAAGCAGCACTCAGTATGAACACAGAAAATATGAGAGACTTACAGTGCCAGTCTTTTCTGAGTATGGTGGATCAAGTACTATCTATAAGTTTTCTTCAAATAATGCATGAACAGTAGTTATAAAAGAACAAAGAGAACAAAAATGATGCACAAAATCCCCGGTAGGTGTTTGAAGAACTTTGGCATTCACGTTGCAGGGATATAAGGCATATAATGCACCTGGTTTGGTATTACAGTGACATAAAAGATACTGATGGCATCTCACAGTTAAAAGTAGGTACATACTATTTTGACTTCAAAGATATGGCTTGATGGACGATATTGCAGCATGTTTAAAGGGTGTCTGAGCTGTACTTTTATGTATGGCATTTTGAGACTATGTAGTTCCAACCTGTCGAATATTATGAAGGAAGTTTGTTGGGATCCTGGGGTTTGGCGGAGTTTAGGTGCCTTAAATTCAGAACCGCAACAAAAAGCTAACTGTTCAGTGTGCCATTAACAATGCAAATACTTCTACTGGCTGGGCATCTCTGTGTTTAGTCTGGCAACTTATCAATGCTAATGTAATATAAAATACAACTGGGAAAGGAAGAATGGACCTAGACTCAGTACTCTCTTTGTTATCCAAGTTGCAGACTCCTGTTCCCTTAGAGTATCCTGCTGACATACTGCAGCTCTTTCTGCACAGTGGAGCAGCATCGGTAACAGGAGGAGGTTTTCTCRCCCCCCAATTTGAGATTGCCCAGACTAGTCTGAATGTGGGGCAGATTATCAGGCGCAGCCACAGTTATGTTTTATTGCATGTAGACAACTGTGATATCATGAACATGAAGAGAGGCAAGCTAGCTTCAACATGGACTTCATATAACATTGTTAAAAACGGGATGTAATAACCATACCTATGTCAGCACTTAAACTTTGGTTGTACAGATTTATAGAATAAAATAATTTTCTAAAAGTTCTCTTGATTCTCTGCAAACAGGAATTAATTATGAGGGCTTGTTTCACAGAACAGGACTGCTCGGAGGCACAAGACTTCAATGTCAGAACAATAACACAATGGCCAAATGTCACTCCTTAGCTATAATAACACATCAGATGATTAGTTTTTTTCCACTGTTATTTACTAGCACTAGGTTTTAAATACCAGTTGCCATCACCTTAGCCACATTTCTCCTCTGATGACCATCATCTGCTCCACAGTTAAAGACTGACATAAATTACATTCATTTGCTTCTTTACCTTCTGCGAACAATAACGTCGCTGATCTTCACAAACTAGAAGGAGAATTTAAAGCAAGTTAGCTGTGAATTGAGTGCCCTAAGAAAGGTCCAAAGAGAGATTAGGGCCCAACTAACTTCAAATTTAGTTTAGGACCATAGAGAGGCCAAAAGGCCTCTGTAGAAAAAGGTTYGTATTCTAAATAGAATAAATTGCCATTGACTGTACAGGTCTACAATAACTGTGCTTCTGAGTATGTGCCTGACAACTGTTGCTRTAGGAGATAAACCTAGGTATATAAACCTTGATCTAAGATGCTCTCCATGTAGACTTGCACCTAAATTAACTGTTGACCAAAAACCTGCAACTCGCACTCCCTGGTTTCTTACAGATACTGGTTGTAGTTCTAAGCAATGAAGCTGGGCATGATGGATGGGGATGTCTCAAGGCAACATTTTGATAGTGAATCCCTAATATTCATCCAAACATTCACACAAACATCTAGCCTTCTATAAACATTCAGTGCGTCAGGAATTCTTAAGATTTTTTAAGTCAATTTTTCTATGCTTGTCAACATTAGAATGTGATGCCAGGTATTTAAAAGTTTGTTTATACCAGTCAAAGATGTATGTTTCCATTTTTTTCTGCTTTGCTATGATATGGTTTTAGATAAGAGTTAAACTATAACAAAATTCTCTCTTGTAACTTATCTTTCAGTTAATCCACCATACCAAACATCAGCAGACAGCAGATTCAATCTAAATATAAGATGCATTATCAAAGTCATTTTGTACATTGTGAAAGAAACAAAAGTAACGTTCAGTTAATGAGAGTGTCTCTTTGCTATATCCTTCATCACCTTAAAAAATGGAAAAAATACAACTAGGAAATCCTCCTCTAACATTCTCCTCTATATTCTGGGGATATTCTGCAACATTTCATGTAATAAAGTTTGGAGAACAAAGGAAATAATATTTGTAATTCTTAAATGTGCTTAGCTGATGAGGAGAGTTAATAGAAACATTTTGTTACAGAATCTGAAATTACATGATGACTTATCTATAACATACATTGCTATATATTGCTGTATGAGAGCTGAACAATTAATTGGAAGCAAATATATTAATTCTGATTGTGTTTCCTCAGTTAATGTTAGTATCCTCAGATGCAAATGATGTATTCTTACATTTCAAAACAKTTGATCTTAGTGCACTTTTTTGTATCTTCAAATATTCCTATTTTCACTGCTGCCTTGAAGAAAAATCATGCAGATGATGAACGATTCCCTTGTGTAGAAAGCAACCATCAGTGATATTTCTATTTGAGGCATCAGTCACCAAAGAGAAAAACATGCCCTTTTCAGGCAACTCTTCAATTTTTCTCAGTCAAAAGAGGATGTAATACATTGCTGGCAATATAGAATGGCTTTTGTTAGAAACATGCCTCATTTTAGCCATAGGCAAACTATGGAATGTAATACTATGTTGTGATGTCAAATTAATATGAATGACTACGGATATTTTGGTACACTGTTGTTCTTTCTGCAGCACCCACTCTATCATTTTCTATGTTTTCATATTTCTCTAAAGCAAAGTATTTTCAAAGTTTTGCTCTTAGAAGTACAGTAAAATTATTTTTATGATCTGCTTCATTTATAAGATGTTTTCCACCTGACAGTAAGCTGCAGCCACTGGAGGATCTTCCTAACTAAGAGCCTCATAGCAGTTACTGTTCACTTTCCTGCTCCACRCCAAGTCTCCTTGCAACGCGTTCGGACAAAGCAGCAGCCTCGGCTGCACCTGGGCCCGGGCATGGAGCGTTACCATGACACTCACTGTCATGGGCACGCTCCACTTTAGGTCACATCATTCCCTTCTGAGGAAAACAAACAAACMAACAAACCAGATACTGTGCATCACAACTGCCAGAACGTAACTCATGGCCACTATATAGCATAAAGTCATCGCTGGACCCCAAAAGATTGATTTACTGGCGACTGTAAGCTGCAGATACCTTCCTTAGCCTAAATCTATTGTGGAAATTCATTTTAAATACACATTTATACATTTCAGTGATGGCTGAAACCAGTTTTGCACCCAGCTTGTTAAGTACCCTTTGGCTTTAGGGGTGATGCAGGGCTCAGCCCCAGGTCACGAGCTGGAAGGTGACGCTTGGGCTGCGGCGCTGGCTGAAGGCGCCGGCCGTCGGGCAGGCCAGGGCCCGCTCGCGCTGCGCCCTGCCTTCAGCCGCAGCCCACGCCAACCCCTTCCCCACCTCCTCCGAGCCCCCGGCGCGCGGGGTCCCCGCCGCTGCGACCCCTCCGGGCCTGCCTCTGCCCTGCCAGGGCCCCGCAGCGCCAGGACGCCCCGCAGCGCGGCCGTCCCTCTTCCCACGTAAGGAAATGCCCTCGCAGCCCAGTCCAGGGCCTCGTTAAACACTGTAGCACCAGCATCTCTCCCGGCAGCGTCTGATCCCGGGCCGGGAGAAGCAGGAAGGGGCAGATGGGAAACCCTGGGACGGTCCGGGGCCAGGTGCAGAGAGCAGCGTGGGCTGCTCTGCCCACACCGCGAGAACCCCTTACCCCACACGTCTTACCCRTTCCCATGGCCCAAAGGAAACCAGGTCTGACTGCTCTGACCCTGCAAGACCGTGTCCTCTCCCTTCCCTCACCCTCTCCCTTTCCTCATCCTCACCCCTTCCATTTCCCGCTCTCTTTTCCTTCCCTCTCCCTCTCCATTCCCCTCACCCTCTCTCTTCCCTCGCCCTCTCTCTTCCCTCGCCCCCTCCTTTTCCCTGGCCTTCTCCCTTCCCTCGCCCTGCCAATTCCCTCTCCCCATCCCCTTTCCTCGGCCTCACCCTGGACCTTGCCCCCTCCCTGCCCCGCGCCCCACGCCCCGCAGCAGCGCCGGAGGCAATGGGGCCCAGACGCCTCGGGGGCTGCCGGGGCGCTGGCGGGAGGCTGCGGCTCTGCTGCTGCGGCCCCGCAGGGAGGCGGGCGGCGAGGCCCGGCCGGGACACCCGCACACCCGGCGAGAGCCCGGAGCCAGCAGCCGCCCCGCCGCCACCGCCTGGGGGGGGGGAGAGGTCGGCAGCAGCCTGGCCCCGGCGGGGAGCAGCCGCCCTCGTCCCCAACACTCTTCCCTCCAGGAGCTGCCTGGGGTGCCGTCGCGTCCCTCTCGCCCGTCCCCTCCTTTCTTTGACTCTTTGGGCCGTGTCATTCAACCGAAGAAGTCCTGCRAGAGATCAGACAGCACATTTACTCTTTCTGCAAAAAAAACGGGGTCGGATCAAAGCGACAGAAACGCTTCTGTGTGTAGCGGACACAGTGGTACCAAACCCAAGACCTGTCCCCCCAACACCTTTCCCAGCGGCTCCCTTTTGCGTGAATAACCCTCCTGCCTCAGCTCGCCCTTGTTTCGGACGTGTGTGGGTTATTACTTCTCCCAAGCAACCCCTGGGAAGTGTAGGGGGGCAGATGTAGGCAGAGGAGACATCCCTCTCTGGCTCTGTCTAGCCATTTGCCCAGAGGAGACCTTCTGTTCTTCAGATCATTTGGAGACATGTTTAGTTTTCTAGAATTTCTTCAGAATTTGCGTATTAATGCTGATATTTTGCTATTTGTATGTAGCATCTTACGGTCTAAGAAATTACAGCTAGTAACATCTTTAGGACAGGAACCGTGTAGTCCAGTGTATTTCCACCATACCTGGCACAACAGGAACTGTGAACACTCACCACTTCTGGCTGTGCGGTACTTCTGTTAGACAGGATGATAGAAATGGCTGTGAGTGAAAAAGCTGTTCCTTCGTTCTTCCTCTGTTCCACATAAAAGTTTCTYTGAAATGCTTTCCTGTTCTTTCAATTTCTCAAGCCCAAATCCAGTGTCAAATACTCATCAGCAATTTTGCCCTCCATTCTTGGCAACCTGAGCTCCAGCAACTGTCCACAAGCATTAAGAGTAGAGGAGGCCAGAAAAAGACCAAACTTTCTTGTACTATCATCTCATCAGTTACTCAATGCAGAACAAGGAAAGACAAGAGGCAAATGAAAGTGCGGGTACAGGAAYTCAAATTGCTGTTGTAGGTCCTGCGAAAAGGATAAAATCAAACCACGTGGCCAGATAAACTACACACCAGTACTCCAACTTACCTCTAGTTTTAAGCCCTGCGGCACTTACACTGCTTTAACATGCTCCTTTCCTAATGTTGAGATGAAATTTTAGCAAATAGCACAATTTACATTCATGCTACAGCAAGTAAGAGCTTTTCTACTTATCTGAATGTTCGTATGTGGAGAAAATGCTGGCTGAACAGCTAAGTGTTTGCATTTCCAGCTTGAAAAAGTAACTGCCTATACTTTGGATGAGGTTTGGGAGCTAAGACATAACTCTCTAAGTTCTTCTGTTCTGAGTYATCTCTTTGAGTTTCTTAAGTTTCCTCACAATAAATGTGTAGCTGCATTCCTGCCATGCCCTCAGACTTGCAAATGTAAAGGAAAACACCATGGGGAAAATTTTCAGTACATGCAGGACTGTCAGAGATCAAATAATCAAGAGTTTTAAAAATAAWTCCATGTCAATTATAAATGTTAATTTAGAATCTGAATGCAAGGATGTTTGCAGATGATACAATATTGGGAGGAGTGGCTGGTATACCARAGGGCTGTGCTGCCATTCAGAGGGATCTCAAYAGGCTGGAGAAATGGGCAGGGGAACCTCATGAAGTTGAATAAAGGGAAAATCCTGCAACTGGAGAGGAATAACCCCATGCACAAGCAAATGTTGATGGCCAAYCAGCTGGAGAACAGCCTTGCAGAGAAGRACCTGAAGATCCTAGTGGACAATTTGAATGTGGGCCAGAAACATGCCCATCCTTGGAGATTCTCAAAGGCAGTCTGGACACAGGCCTAAACAACACGGTAGAGGTGACCCTGTTTGAGCAGAGGGTTTGGACTACATGATCTCCAGAGGTAACTGCCAACCTGTACTATTCTGCAATTTTGTGTTGTTTTTCCTATTGTCCTAAAAAGMGCAGTAAGAACCACCCATTCAGGAAAATGTAATTGTTAAAAAATCCTTCACAGATTTTTTTTTTCCAGAGAGTTTGTGTCAACATTACTGTAAAACCCAAGCCCTGTGTCAGGATGTGCTATGGCAAACTGTAGAGAGTGGGAAATTGAAACTGTATCAGCCATACTCAACCCTCAAACTGAAGCAGTACTTAAATCAAAATTCTGATTTACCTTTCGTATAGAAACTCTTTGAGTTTCCAGTGAAATCAGTGACACTACTACAGGTATAAAAGAAAACTCAACACAAATAGAAGGGCTAAAATCTAGATCTTATGGGACACATGTGAAAGCCTGTAGAAATTAGTTAAAAGCATGACACGAACATAAAGAAAGTCTACCCCAAGGCCCATGCAGTTACATGAACTGATCAACAGCAATACCACTTCTCAGTGTTAGGCAATACTCTGTAGGCAATAAATAGGGGAATAACAATTTTAACACAAAATATACTTTATTTATAGTATATAGATATATTTTACCAAGGTTTAAATGAATTTCACTTCTAACTATGTGCACATCGAAACTCTGTAAACTGGCCATATTATAGTTTCTCATAGTGTAATACACAAGGATATTGATTTATCTACAGCTACTCTGTTTCATTTGGTGTGTTTATATCCACATGCACACATTATGCTTTATTTAATATTTCAACTGTATAGGTTAACAGTGTGAAGTAGCTGCCAAAGCATTTCAAAACTACTTTCCTATTAATTTATAATTACTGTAAATGTGAGAGTTTATAAATTATATTTTCCATTTTTATAAACAACATGTAATTCTGCTCCTGAAAACTCCCTGCCAAGAGATTAAAGCTCAACAACTATTTTCTGGCATAATTCTACATTTAAGAATTTTTAAGTAGCTTTGTACTTTATTGGAGTCTCTCCTGAAACAATGAATAAAGTCAGAGTCACTCATCAGGTCTGCTTCATTACTGATGGATAAACCAGCTGTTTCAGATGATGCCATTCCATTCAACGAATTGCTGATGATCCCCATTGACTGCATCTGTATTGAAAACAGGAAAACTGTACATGGTGTTTTATGAGTATAAACCAGTTTGACAAATAACTATACACAGGAGAAAAAAAAAACTTTAAAATGCTAGTGCTGAAGTCAACTGATGCATCACTGTTAGGCTGTTCTATTCCAGACTTTTCATGTACCTATTGAAGATGTGTAAAGCTCCTTACAGAGACATATCATTGCATTTTCTTTGAACAGTTGCCTACAAATCTGAATATTAGCCTGAAATGATCTGATATGCTAGTAATGTAAGAATATTGGCCTCACATTCATAAATATAAAACCATTTCAATTTAAGTAGGAATCACTGTTTGATAAGAGTTTTTTTCCTTTCAAAGTAATACAGCAAATCAGTCTCTAGACTTGCAGCCATTTATTTTAATGAGTTTTGGCATGGGAAATTTCTAATGTGAGCATTCACCAATGATGTTTAACCTGGTGAAATCTGAAGACAGCTACCACCTCTCAGGAGTGCTGGCTTCACAATGGGATCAAGCTTAGAACTGGTGTCTCACAGCAAAATGCAGCTGCAAAATACTGGAATGCAGATTGCTGTCATTTGATGCTGTTTGCTTCATTTTTTTAATTGCATTTCTACCGTGTGGCATGTCCATAGTACATATAGGTCAAAATGGACATACATGCCAAACTTCAGAGAGCGCTCCTTTTTAGTAATGCCTCAAATGGTATTTTAGGGGAAAAAAAACACAATACAAAATAAAAAACTCCACAAGATAAATAAGTATATTTTAGTTTATTAAGTTAGTTTAGAATTTTATGACCAGCTTGAACTATAGAATGAAGCAAACAAAAGTAACCTCAACTGATGCCATTGTTTCTTGAAGAACTTATCCATAAAATTGTTGCTTTAGGAAAGAGCTYTCTACAGCAGAGAGCGATACATGCATTTGTTGGGATGTGAATCAGAAAAAAATGAAAACAATAAATATTTGTCATGGTCTACCCACATCTCCTTTACTGCCCTAGAAATGTAAGTCTGTACCGGCTCATCCATGAAGCTGTAAATGGTCCTACTCTTTGTACTCTCTCTTTCTTATACAGATGTTATAGTCAAGCCATTTGAATAGCAGCTGCCAGGCTTAAGTCTATTGCTGAATCAGAGCCTCAGTTCATATCCAGGTTACAGCCTGAGAGCAGACATTAGCCCCCAGAAGTCACTGATGCCACAATATCATGACTGATACATATAGAAGCTACATTGAAAATCTTGCCTTTTCTGTCACTTTCTCAACTCCAGTCTTCAGCTCATGTACCATATTGCTGATTTGCTTAGCTTTGCTAAGGCTGTCATCAGATAACTCTTGATGGTGCTCAATATGCTGGTTAAAGTGAGAAAGTGGCTCTTTCCAGGCTTGCAAAAGTTTCAGTATCAAGTGTGTTAGTTCTTCTCTCTTACAAATTAAAACAATAAAGATTTTTCTGTTAGTTTGCAGATCAWATGAATGCTGTTGGACAGTCTCATTGAAATCTGGGCAGGTTTAAGATTTGTCTGTGCAATTCRGTGGTTTTCAAATATTCAGAACTTGAGGGACACTCCATGTCTGGTTACTTGCCTAGATATAAAACAGGGAAACACCTAATTTTTATATGACTTCCTTCTCAACTTTCTTAGACTTAARAGTCATAGCTTAAGAGCTATGTAAAACCTAAAATTGTGGAACACAGCCTTAGCAAAATGGTGGCACTCCTGTTAAAGTTATTTCTGTTGAAGAAGTTTGCAGTAATTCCTGGGTGTCTCATGAACCTTATCTATACTTTCAAGTTTACTGGTATGGAAGTGCAGATACTTCCTCACACCAGCARTAGTTCCAGCTATGCCAGCTGAACACTCATTGCAGACACTTCTAAAAGTGGCTGGTGGTCAGGGTGGTTGCTTCTCCAAGAGAAGCATAAGAGCGCTCCTGTAGGGTAAGTTCAGAAATAAGGTTGAACAGCTAAACTTTTTTAAAGTAGGTAAGGCCCCATTTCCCAGTACCCTTCAAGGTGCAATTTGTCCATCTTGGACAAAATCATTTGTATCATCACAACTGAAGAGCAAGGTGATTAAATAATAACATTTTTCTAAGTTTGTCTCCTCCTAGAGGCAAAGGCTTCTGTTGCTGTATCCTCAGCTTTGCAGTCTCTGCTTTTCCTCTGTCTAAAGAAGCTCTTACTGCTTTTCTCTAAACTGATTTGGGATTCTCCCTTTGCCATGACATGTCTGAAACAATCTGCTGTCCCCCCCCCTTACCTAATTACAAATTCAGGGAGATAATGACTGTTGTGTTTTTCTCCTGATTGCTTTTTATAGCTGGCAGTGGAACTGATTAATCACACCTACCTGTCACATTCACACCTTGCTAAGTTTGTGCTCCGCGGGGACTGCTACCACAAAACCAAAGGGATGCCCGTGTGTCAGTCACTGGCATGATATACTAGGGCAACTGTCATAATAAGCTTGAACTAAGAACTTTTAACCATATTTATCTTTTTAAGCAGGACAAAATGGTGATTCATTACGCGGCATCTCTGATCTGCGGCCGCTTGGGGTCAACGCTTACAGCTCCTTCCCTCCAAACCGGAGACATCGGACCAGCCCCGGCCACCTTTTCGTGCAAGCCGTTTGGGGCTCAGCCGGCGTGCGGGGAGGGCGAGCGGGGGGATGTTTTCGCCTTTCCTCGGCTACGGGCAGGGCGGGGGGGGACCCGAGCCCCCCGCCAGCCCTCCGGGAGGGCCCCAGCCCGCCCCTCCGCCCGGCCTTACCGGGAGATTTTGRGCCAGCTCCTTGCCTTTGGGGGTCGGCATCCGGGACGTGTGGCACTTCCGCGCGGGCCTCCCCAGCTCGTTTCCACGCGGAGGGAAGTATTTTTCCTAGGGGGGAAGAAAACCTAGGGAAAGGCCAGGCGCAGCCCCCCGCCGGCCCGCGCTGCCCCGCGGCGGCGGAGCGGGGCCGTCGGGGCACTCACCAGCTCGGCGTGGATCCTGCCCGAGTGCCGGATCACGCGGTCGAAGAGGTCGGACACGGTGAGGAGGCGGCAGCC
>NW_028186449.1:680404-686423 GCF_003343005.1 Rhea americana
CTGTCCCCCGCCTCCTGGTCCACACGCTGGTCCCCGCGGCGGTGTGTGTGTTGGCCCGTGCTCCCCCTGCGCCTGGGTACTCCAGGGAGACACCGCTGACCCGAGCGCTCACCCAGCTCCCCGAGCCGGGTCTCGCTGCGGGGTGAGGGCCCTTGCTGGTGGCAGCCAGGGGCCTCCACGCCACCTCTCCTGGGCAGGAGGTGACAGCTCCTCAGCCCACACAGGGGCGGCTTGGCCAGAGCTCTGCCATCATGGCACTGTCATCCGGGAAGCACTGGGACAGAGCAAGGTTGTGAGAAGAGGGAAAAACCGGCTGTTAGTAATAACTGAGGGTGTATATGATAAGGACAGCAATGAGGCAACTTCGCAGGGTAGGAGAGATATTGCCAGATAGCACAAGATGAACGGTCCCCTATAATYAGGTGTTTAAGATCAGATTGGCTTTGCCTGCTCCCTTGTTGCTGGTCAGAGGTAGCCAGGACCACTAAAGGCCCAACAGCTGGCAACTGCATGGTTTGTGTCACCTGAGGACAGGTGACAGTTTAGCCTATTGAGCTAAAAAGTTAAGGGACTAATGTGGCAAAGCACTTAAAGCAGGATCTGCAAAGGGAGGCAAGCCCTACGGGCTCAGYTGCTGTCCTTAATTTCTGTGTGAGACACTGGGCAGCCCTGCAAGGAGAGCTGAGRAGTTTGTCATGAGGCTCACAGTTGCTGTCATGTCAAACTGTGAGCTGCYTCAAGCTGACCGAAGGGGACGTGGAGCACAACCTCTTCCTGCTCTGTTTTCTGTGTTTTGGTACCTTACCCCTTAGAAACCAGGAGTACAGCTCAGAGCTTAGGAGTGCTGAATCGGTCACCATCTCTGTGGGCAGTGTCAGGCTGACAGTGGCTGTGAGACTGCTGTAGCTGCTGGCTGCTATGACATGGGGAAAGGGTCCGCTCTTGAACCTGCAGTGAACATGTTTCACTGCAAAAAGAGTAGTCTGCTTAGAAATGAGGATATGTTTTACATGAAGTTATCACTGAGGRCAGTTTATATCCTCATGTGACTACAACAGCCACTACATTAGTCATGTATCTTGTTTTCTAGCTCCTGAGTCCTGATTTGCTTTATGGAAAATGCAATAACCATACCTCCACCAGCATGACAAATAAGGTCCCTCTCACCTATTTTGTAAGGATAGCTTGGTGATCAGGACACCCTCTTTGAAGGTGGAAGATGCGAGTTTGACTAGCTTTCAGCCAAGGAAGAATTGACCTTGGTCATTTATATTCTGTGTAGATGCTAAACAACTGGTAGAAAATGARTAGAGGCAGCCAAATCTTGAAAGTGATTGCCATCTGCCACTGCATTCTGCATGGAGTTTCCGAGAACTATTTATTTTTTAAAATAAGAACTTCTCCAAGCTAGGTATCAATTTCTGGACTCTGAGTAGGTGTATGCATGGCTATTAACTGAGCTCCAARTCCTGTCAAATCTGACAGATTTGAGGACACCAGACTTTGAGAGGTGAAGTCCTTTAGTGCTGAGCGCTAGAATAGCAGGAGAAGCAACTGCCTGTAGGGACCACTATTCAACWGGTTATGATCTCTGCCTGGGTTCTRTTTTCCATGTTTACATCCTTTTAGGGATTTGGCTCTTTGTTAACAAGATAGAGTTTGAGGTTGAATAGAGGGAAATTTAGATTTCTTTTTGCCTGAAGGTAGGTTGAAAAGATAGCACATGAGGARGAATATTCACACGTCTTTCTCACACAACCTGTATTGCTTTCATTTCATACAGCCCTCTCAAAGGAAGGTTATTTCTCTCTCAGAGAAGCCTACAAATCTTGAGTCGTTCCCAGGACTTGTCTTTGCCACAGTGCTCCGAGTTAGCTAAATTTGATTCCAAATCTCCCCCCAAAATCTACGTTTTTCTTGACTCCATTTAATCAGTATGAGTAAATATCAGAAATCTCACTCCTGGACTAGTCTACATGCCCCTGAGCCTGCACTGGCAATGCAGCTTAGGCAGCCATTGCCATTCAAACCAATATATCTCTGAACCCAGCAGACCTAACCCATTTCTCCAAAGTCACTTATAAATGTTGATGGAGTCATCGGTCCCTAAGATACTTCTTATGCATCATTTTTTGGAATTCCTAAATTTAGTTTTTAAAGCAGTTCATTAAAATCTGCTTAATGATCTACGCTATTCAGTAGAGGTTGTTCTAATTTTCTTACCTCTGCTATTTCTCAAATGAATAAGACTGAATGTAGTTAATTTTAGTGGTTTGAGTTGTTGAGAGAACTGCCAGTTCTTAATGAGGATCATACAGCAAGCCTTGGCAGTAGCTGTGAGCTCTTTGGTAGCTGATAAAATACTGCTGGCTTGGAATAYTAGTATCTAGTGACCATCAGAAAATGAACAATCATGCATATGACAGGATCTGAAAAATGTTGGTAGCATTCATATGGGAAGCATGTGTATCAATGGCTTGTTTTTACTGGCTTCTTTTGACTTCTTTGACTTCTACTGACTTCTTTTTCTTTTGGTTTGCAATGGCATGGAGAAATCCTAACATATGTATATTTTACTCTGGAAGAGGTTTCCTAAAATGTTAAGAGAATTTCTGAGTTTTGGAGGAGGTGTACTTGCACTAAGGAAAAGTGTAAATGAATTGCACAGTAAAAAAATACAATACGATGTAGAGGAAAGAGTCCATAGTAAATTGTGAAGTTTCATTAAAGTGTCCATTTCCTAAAGTGGATGATRTTTTCTTGATCAATGATATATCAATGTTTTAAGAAATATATTTTTTCCTCGCTCTTCAGTGATTCCTTATTAAGTTTCTAAATGACACCSAACTGGAAGAATTCACTTGCATTTTAGAATTCAACATGAACTTGACAAATTAGAGAAATGGCCTGGAGAAGTAGGGTACGGTTCAGTAAAGAAAAATGCAAATGACTATACTTAGACAGGAACAAACAACTGCCCAAATACAGAGCTGGGCAGCAGTTGCACAGGAGGGGATTAGAGCTTATGAGATATAACACACTGAACGTAAATCAGCAGTATCTTACTGTTGCTTTACATTATTTATTTATTCATTTGTTTTGCAAACTGTGTACTTTGAAATGTTGTCTGTAAGACATGTAAAACAGGTCCTCTGACATACCTTGCACTGGTAGGGCCTCAGCTCCAATACTGTGTTCAGTGCTGGACATCACATTTCAAGAGAGATGTAAGCCGAATGGAAAGAGCCCTGAGGAGAACAACAAGAATGATCAAAGGTTAAAAAAAACATGGACTACAAGGAAAGACTGAAGGAAGCAGGGTTGTTTACTCCCTAACAGGGAAAGATGAGGCGAGATACAGTTTTCAAATATGCAGAAGGTAGCAGCAAAGAGGAAGAGAATCAATTATTCACCGCATTCATTACAGATACAAGATATAACAGGATTAAACTGCAATAAGGGAGATTTAAATTAGACATTAGAGGAAACTTCTTAATGGTTAGAAGAGTTAAGGACTGGAACAGATTGCTCAGGGACACTGAAATCTCTGTCGTTATCTAAGATTTCTTTAAAAACTTTCAGACAGTTTTCAGACTGCCAGCATTAGGGYTCATCCTGCCATGGGCAGGAGAGCGAGCAGGAACATCTGACCAGCCTTCTTCCAGCCTTCTGCAGTTCTCTAATGCAAGGCCAGCTGGAGTTCATTATACATTTAAAATCCCTCCTAAAGTTACAGCACAAAGGAGTAAAAGGTGAAATGAAAAGATTTGTATCAACCAAATGCTGTCTGCTATTGCTTTGCCTTTTCCCTGTAACATAGCAACATGCACATTTTATAGCTGAGGAAGGGACAAGTCACACTCTTTTGCTCTGAAAGTTAAAATACAAGTTAYTGAATAAAATAATATGGAAATTATGAAGCCTGGATCTGAGAAGTGATATGAAAAAAGAGTTGTCTACTCACCTGAAGAAGCCAGCCATTTTCTGAAGGCTGGAATAGAAGTCTGCGTTTTTCCCTGCTTCTCCTGGCCTTTTCCTAGTGAAGAAAAAGATGTACTTCTGCTACATGTATAGATAGAGTCATAGGAATGATTTCTAAACATGTCTGCTTAAACCCTAGATTTTCCAGAAAATCTGAAATATGCTTGAGTAGTTTACTAAAAACTTACTTTTCTTTTGGGCAGGGTATTCTGCCGAAATCTTTTGCCTGGGAATCGTGCTCAGCTGACTGAGCACGCAGACACGTATACAGYTGCATACTGTTTACAAACTGGATGCAGCCAGTTGTTTTCCTTGAAGTAAGTCCTTAAAGAAAGTCCATRAAGATTTTCATATGTATTCTGCTACAGCCCTCTTTAAACTGTTCTTGAATAGAAAAAAACATAAACATGGGATCAATGCCATTGCTTTTGTGATCAGTATCTGAAGGTCAAATGGTCTTACTGCAAAAGTGAAAAGGTTGCTCTGATATTGATGATTGTCTTTTGGAGAACACAGTCAATTTGGAAGTCAGTTTTCCTCATACTGTTGGTTTTAACCACTTCATGTAGAGKTATCTGTTTTCTTCTTACTCTGAACTCTGTTTTTCTTTCTCTCCTCTCTTGAATAGAACYGTGTCTAGTACTCTAGGTAATAGTCAGTTACTAAACTCACCAGTTTTGTCATTGGTGTCCTTTTTTTCTTCTCCTCATAATCATTTGCATTTGTCCTCAGTGATTTCACCTTCCACATAARTGACCAATTTGCCCTTTGGTTTGCTAATATTGTTGCAGCCTTGAAAACCCAAAGACTTAGGCAATACAAACTAGRTGAGAACAGGTAGTAGCTTTCATTGGATCAGTTGATATAGCGGGGAAAAAAAATGGAAACAAGCTTTTAGGCAAACGTGATTTTTTTCAGTGTGGATCTGAAAACTTGTCTGTTTTGTCTATTCAAAAACGTGTGGTTTTTTTTTGTTTTTTTTTGTTTTTTTTTTAAGATTTAACTCTATCTACAAACCTTGTCTTGTGCTGGTTGTGCTGGTTGTGTGTTTCTTGCCTCTATAGCTGTAGCCAACTTGTTCTGTCTCAGAAAGGCCAGTTCATCTACTCTTCATCAAGAACTTTGATCCCTGAGTTAGGGAGTCTCTCCTCATTGATCATCATCYGAGAAACAGCTTTTCCATGATTTCCAATTAATCATGTCCATGAATTATCTACTCTCCGTCTCCTTTCCCTAGCCTCTGATATGACTGTTTATTCTTAATTTGTCTCTACCTTGAGCCCTTTTCTGCTCACCCATGATAGTCTTCTCTGTCCACCCTCATCCTGCCACACTCACTACATCTGCTTCTTCTGCTCTTACGTTCACCCTGTGGAGTACATCTAATATACATCTTTGGACTCAGTTGACTTCCTRCAGCACAGACTCCTGTTGTTTTGCCATTCTCCTAGCTAAGCAGCACCATTGCCAATTTAAACAAATCTCACTCTCAGTAACTTTCAGTTTTCAATTTCTAAGATTCATTTTCAAAYGTCCCTCTCTCATGTTCTCTTTATAGCATAGACAGCAGTAAAACACTTTCTCTTGCTTTCCCAGTGCCCCACCTTCTCCTGACTCTTTCCTCATGGTACAAACACCTCTCTCTCATCTTAAAAAAGTAATCCGTTTGTCTCTCTAGGCAAAACCCTTCTGCCTTCTCCGTAGCTCTTCACTCCCTGAGAAGTTTGCGTTCATCACCTGGAACCTTCTCCTTTTTATGTGCTTTTTAGTCACGTTTCTCTGTCTTCATCTTCATCTGAATCTGCTTTTGTTAAAATCTATAATGACTGCTTCATAATCAAAATTCAGAATCAGTTCTCCGTTGTCATCTTCCTTAAGCTGGCAGCCTCCTATAGGAAGATTGGTAATGCCTTTCTTGTTTTCTCCTCGTTTTTACAACTATATCCTCTACTGCTTCTCATGCTACTTCTCTAGTTCCTTTTTTTGAGAATCCTATCCTCCTCATCTCTTCTCCAGTTTTATGTGGAGACTTACAATG
>NW_028186449.1:686506-726223 GCF_003343005.1 Rhea americana
TGTTCCTTACTGCCACTTGGAGATGTACTTTCCTGTTCCATATTGATCTCCATATGTCCGAAGAGAAGTATCTGCTTGTCTCTCCAACATGTCCTTTCAGATGTTTAACTCCCAGCTCAAATGTAAAAAAGCTAAAAGGAACAACAAATCTTCTTCTTCTTCTTCTTCTTCTTCTTCTTCTTCTTCTTCTTCTTCTTCTTCTTCTTCTTCTTTTAATAAAGTATTTCATTTTGATTCCTGGAGCACCTCAGAATTCTTGAACTAGAGATGTGTGTGTGTTTTGTGTTAACAAAAGTTATCACTAGTAGGCAGGAAAGAATCCTCTGCACCATTTTTGCCAGTAATAGCACACAGGTAGAAAGAAATACACTACTGAAATATCTTCTTTATTCCAGCTCTTTGGAGAGGTCTAATTCCTTAGCTGATCTGCTGATTGCCCATCAAGATGAACTGCTGTGCTAATTTATGGGAAGAACTGTATGAACATAAAGATTAAATAAAACTGAAGATAAAAAGCCAGTTCCAAAACCCAGTCCTTTGAGTTCTGGAAGCTTTTCCTGCCTGTCCTGCTAAGGGCATGGACTAAATTGTGCAGAGGGGGAATTTGGGAATATATGGRAGTCTGAGTGAAAAATTGCCATGCTAAAGAGATATTACTCTAAATCAATGGTTTCTGTCATAAGTATCGTGCAAGTCGAATGGAATAAGCAGTGTCTCAGTATTTTATTTGCAAAGTGATGCTTCTTTCAAATTTTGTTTTTTTCTGTTCTCATCTCTGTTGACTTCAGATGGATTGCATGTGATATGTGACCATCATTCTACCTAACTGTCAGTTTACTTAGTGATTTGGAGGGACTGATCCAATCACAGGGAAAGGTGGGTTCTATGAAAACTCTGACTTTCATGGAAATYTGAAGGAGCACTATGTAGTAGGAGGTCCTGACTTTGCAGTTGAACTTTTGAACTTATTCTGCACTTTTTTAAAGTGAAATTTAATTATTTCAATTTTATTTTATATATTCTATATTATTTTAGAATTTCTGTATTTCAACTTCACAGTTTTGTTTAGCCTGGAGAAGAGAAGACTGAGGGGAGATCTTGTCAATGTKTTTAAATATTTGAAGCAAGAATGTATAAGAAATGGAGCCAAACTCTTTTTAATGTTGCCTAGTGACAGAAAAAGAGGCAATGGGCACAACCCAAAACCTAGGAAGTTCTGTCTGAATCTCAGGAGTTTTATTTTATTTTATTAAAAAAAAAAAAAAAAAAACTCAGGATGACTGAGCACTGGCACAGGTTGCCCAGAGAGGAGGAGTCTTCATCCTTGGAGATATTCAGAAATTGTCTGGACTGGGTTCTAGGCAACCTGCTCTGAGTGACTCTTCTTGAGCAAGGAGTTTGGACTTGATGATTTCTAGAGGCCCCTTCCAACCTCAACCATTCTGTGGTTCTGTAATACCTGAAAGTGGTCTTCATAAACTAAATTTGAACATAAAAGGTAGAACCTTTGGACAACAAAGTCATTAGGATTTTCTCTGCACTCTGGGATATACAATCTGCTTAAAAAACTCACTTATAAAATATTTCCAAAATATAAAAATAAAATAATATAAAAATAGGTTTAGAAAGGAGAAAGGTATGATTGGATCCTACCCTTTGAATAAATAGAAATGGTCTTACTGCCTCAAAACCACTGGGAGATTACACATCATATTTTACCATCTACAAAATTTGTAAAATGCTTCAATGGAACTTCATTTTCCTCTAAGCAAAAGAAGTCAGTCTTCTCAAAAGGAGTTGCACCYTAACGATACAGCTGCATCACCGTGCTTTCTGCTCCCTACGATGCCCATATAGCACAGGCTGTATAGTAGCTCCGATGTTCTCCAGCAGCACTAAGCATTTCCAGCTCAGCCATGTTTCCCCTCATATCAAAAGTTTCAAGTGGTAATGTCACACTAAAGGGATGTGTTAAATTTTAAAGGAGACAGGCTTGTATTTGAAACAAACTTTTTTGAACATTAAGGTAAAATGGTGCATTTTTTATGTAATTATTTGGAGATAAATTTCAGGCAAAGTAGTTACTCAGGTCTGAGAATACTAAGGAAATAATGATAATTCTGTCATGCCTTGCAGGGAATCTCTAGGGGCTGCCTTAGCACTCACTGAAATTTATAGTAGGCTTTGGTGAATATTGGGTTAGATCATTATACTGGTATAGCTCCACTGTAAACTTAGTCTTGATAAAGTATTGATAAATCTACTTCTGAATCATACGGGTGTATGATTGGATTCAGGCTCCAAGTCTGTATTATTGATAACCATACACGGTTCAACCCCCCCAGGGTCAGTTCTGTAATGGCAGTTGGAAAATGCATGCTGTAGCCTCTGTTTAAGAAATTAAATTATTTAGAGAGTTTAGTGAAGTAGGAAAGAAGACCCTGGAATTATGTGAAATGTTTGTATTTTTTTCTTGTAGGGCTGTCCGCTGATCTGAAGTGATGCTTCATTTAAATTGTGACTTCCCATCTGACACCATATTGGAATCATCATTGCAGAAGAGAAGTATGTCAGGGGTACCAAAGCTCCAAGCTTTTTATAACTGTAGTATGGATGTATGTTAACAGCAGTTCATTTAACATCTGGCTAGTGATAGATGTTGCCAGGCTGTGTCTTTCCCACTGGCATAATAATATTTTACAGCATAAAGTACTTGGCGAAATCTCAAGCTTTGCAAGGCTCACGAGGAAAATAATATAAATACGTGTGTCCTCCATGTTGTCAAATTCTTTGTAATTTCTGCTACATTTTCCTCATAGCCTCAAATATTATAAAGAAATTTGTTATTATAAAATGCTCTTTGCTACATTTGAAAATATTAAGTATGTTCTGGAATCTTCCTTTGTGTTCCTTTTGCATACATGTGTAATAGCCTTTAATTACATGGCTGAAAGGTATTTTTTGACTGGGTTTCTGCTRGGTTCAGTATACTGTATTCAGCTGAATAAGCAGCTCTTCAGTTTTGTTTTTTTTCTTACTGTTTACTGTGTGCTCCCATGCCTTATTTACTGCACACTATTCAATCCATTCTGAATACATAATTATTTTCCTCTTGGATTTTCTCTATTGCTCTTGAATATCTGGCAATTCACAAGCATTAATTAATTGATTAGCACATCATATTCCTGAGGTGAGGGGATGCTATCACACCCATTTTACAGATAAATAAAGAGACACAGTGAAATTATTAATCTATTTGAATGGTCATTTTGACATGCAAAGGACACGATGTGTACTTGAGGAACTGCAGAACGGAAAACATTGTATTTAAGTACTACCTTTACTGAATTCAGACATAAAAATCTTGTGTTCAGGTCTCTGTTCTGCTGATACACTTTTCTCCTAGCACGGAAAAAAATATCTGGCTGGAATCACCAATCTCTACTTGGAACCCTGAGATCTATTTTCAGACCTYTGCCTTTCAAGCTAAGAAATTGGTAGCAGTGGTAAGTCACCACCCCTTTGTGGGGAAAGGGTACAGATATTTGCTCACAGCAATGGCTTCGCGAGTCCTGGGAACATTTTGTTCTGTCTCAAGTTGTAAAGGGGGCTGYGCTGTAGCTGGACTTAATCGATCTCCTTTTCAGTCTGGTCTCTGAGACAAAGAAACCCAGCAGGTGTTCTCCTCACCAGACATGCCTAACATTTCGATATTTTTGGATATTTCCCACAGTTCTCTCCTGCCTTCTTGTTTTGACTGCCTTGTTCAACCAATTGTATCCTTTCTTCCTATATCTCGTAGTCTTTCTCCTCAGACTTAGCTTCCAGTTATCCTCTCTGCCCCTATAACCTAACACCAAGAAGGTATATAGCWTGTGTGGAAACTGTTTTCCTTTTTCCAAGGGGTTACAGCTTGGCCACATAAGGGGTTAGMTTTGCAGAAGGATAAAACAATCATATCCCAGATATAAAATTATCTCCTGATGCCATCTGTCAAATCTCTATTTTAAAAGAGGACAATGAATAGAGAGCACTGGAATTTCTAGTGAAACCTTATTGGTTTTTGAACAACTTTTGTTTTTTTTCCATGCTTTAGGGAACCATTTAGGCTGATCTTCCAGAAAAACAACAAACATTTACCAGATCCCAAACATTTACAATTTCAACCTAAAATGTAAGGCCTGACAAATTATGAGGAACAAGGAAAGTATTGAGAAGCCTTTATGATAGCCATTATCTGCCTGGATTCTAATAAAACAATAAATAACAGGAAAAGATGATAAATCATTTTTAATATGCAGTTCCTGAATCATCATTGAAGGCTGTGTATCCAAGATGCTCCTTGGTCATGATACCTTCTCTGCTTTTCTTTTGCTGAAGGGAAATCAGCTGAGGAGTTTTTGACTTGCTTCCGTGAGAGRTATTTTCTCATTTATCCCCACTATGATGCCAGCACGCTGGCACAGGAGGAGTGGAAACAAGATGCAGAAACARTTTCCTCTCTCCAGCTTTCCAATTCTTTCATTCAAAGGCAGAATGCAAGTAAGCTAGTSGGCACTTGGCCCCATTATACCTGCTGTACTGAAACCTAGTAGAAATGCCATTGAAATTCTGTGCTCTCCTTTTTTTCAATATATTTTTTTCCTATTTCTTTCCCTTTTTTCTCTCACCTTTCCTAACATGGGTAGACTAGCTGGGATTGGATATGTGCCATGTTTCAGGCTGAGTATGTGACAGGGACACTCTTTCTTATTTTCCCTGACATATGTCTTTCCTGGACTGGCAGTACCCCTAAGTATTCCCTGTCCTGAAGCCTGTGGGAAACATGTGTAGTGCAGCTTGTAGATGTCCTGTACGGTCTCTCTACTGGAGAAATTCTGTTTCTATTGCTCAAAGGCTTTTATTCCTAGTCCCTGCTCACCACATCAGCAGTATTCAGGGGCTAGGGAGAATCAGATTTGTTTCTAATAGGAAGTAATAACAGAATGCAATAACCCACTTAGGAGGTAGGAGTGTTTTTCAGTCATTTACAGATGGAARAAAAACTGAATGGGTAACTGACTTATCCAAGGTGGTACCAGAAATTTTCCTGGCTAGGAATAAAATCCCTGCCTTTTGCTTCCTGTGCTCTAACCTCAGGAATCCTTATCCTAAACAGATTGGGTGCTCCTTGCTGAAGCAGGACTGTTGCATATACTTCTGACATCTATATTCTGTGATTTATATGCAGTTCCAAATTATACTCTTGTAGCTTTTAAATATATATTGTGGAAAGTGGCAAATTACTTTTATTCAGAATCAAAAAAGAAAAAAAAGGAAGAAAAATGTTGCTCCCTCTTGTTCTCTTAATGATGTTTTCCTAAAGTTTTTTTTTTTTTTCTTTCCAAGTCACTAATGTGTATTTCCATTTATAGTCTTATGCTTATGGGCTTTATGCTTCCATCATTCCCTGACTATAGCCACATGACAGCATAACGATAGTGAGAAAGCCTGCAGGTTACCAAACTGCTGCAAACCATTTAATAGATTGGAATAAGTGGCTAACYTTCCACTTTCTTATGTAAGATGATGAACATAGATTATTTATAGAGGCTGCTCTCTCTAAATTTGTTTACTGTCACATGGAATATGTGTCTCTCTCTCTCTCAYGTGTCTTTGTGAAAACTCCTTGGAAAAAATGAACCTACTACCAAATGCTAAAAATTCACTGGTCCTGTTGTGTGTTTTATTTTGCAGGGATGAAAAATTGATGTATTTATAATAGAACAAATTGGAATGAGTAATTGCATACATATATATATATATATGATTTTATTGTGCTCATATATTTACATTTAAGTCATGGCAAAGGAAAATCATTAAATACCAGATTAATGTTAYATGTAAGCTAAAGCTTCATTTCAGTGTTTCCTAATAGTCGTTTGCATTCCCACAACAGGAGGCATTTAAAACAGGTAGTTAGAATATCCTTCCAAAATGAGGAAGCAGTTATACAAAGTAAAATTTATTTTGCCCTGTGTATCTGGTGTAGCTAACACTGATCTAGTGCTCTCCTTGCTCCATCAATGCTATGGCYCTGTGCCTATTGGGGTGCTTAGTCCTGACTTGGACTTCTAGGCAGTGCATCAACAAGAGCCAGTGCTATCTGAATAGATAACAGCATTTAAATCATATTCCAAATAATACTATGATTGAAGGCAAGAGTTCTTCCCTACAAAATGCTCTTCCCTAAAGAATACCTACTGCTATCCCTGATTTATATAGCATATACATTATCACCTCTTAGTCAGTTCCTGCTGCTAAGGTGGAGTGGCTCCAGCTGCAAGTAAGCACCATGAGGATTGTCAGAGGAATGGGGAATCACAGCTCCCACTGGGCCACWGTCAAATGCAACAGGGGCCCAGAGGAGACTCTTCTCCTCTTGACTTCTGTTTCTTCTCAGGCTGATATCCCTGACTCCAAAATAAAATAGGAGGAACAAAGTGAACAGAGACAATGTGACCAAGGAAGAACCTGTTTCTGATTAATTCTCTGTTGTTACAAGACTCCTTGCCTAACCAGTTGTGTTGTGTCGTGAGGTCTGACCATCCTACTAGGCCATGTCCCTTTTGGGGGGTTTGGAAGCCTGTAAAGGTCCAGGCTGGCAGTTCTGCAGTGTYGAGGCATAGCTGAGCAACACTCAATTCTTTTCCTATTGGGTATCCCACATGGTAAAGAATATGGTGTTGAAAGCAGGAAATGAGTTAAAAAGTGGTGTAGAATGACTGAAATAAATTGTCTTGGGCCAAGAGAAAATGTGAGAAAAAAAACACGTAACAAGCTAGTGTTACAAAACCCTAAGTTAAGCTCAACTGGAATGAGCTAATGGATTTTCCTGCAGAAATGTCCCTAATTGCTTTTTCCCACCATAACAAAATAGCCTGAAATGACTGGAACAAATAGGAAGGAAAAGAGTTTTGGGAGCTGCCTACCCTGCTGAAAGGAGGAGGATCCTAAGGGGCCCAAATTCTCAGTATTTCAAGCTCGCCACATGGACTGGTCTGTAGTTCACCAAGTGGGAAGAGTGAGCAAAGTTTCTGGAGTAAGCATTGTGTTCCCATCCCTTCTGAGCTTCTTTTCCCATTTACTTGTCAAGTACGCTATTAAGAATGTTAATTTTGTTTAATGCCATCTGAAAACAATTTTGTAGGAGAAAAAAAGGACAAGATTGTGTGTTTCTCAGAATTATCCAATGGATGTGTAGTTGGAGTTGTTTAGTTGTTCTTAGGTGTGCAGATATTTTAGTTCATGTGCAAAAATGAACATGGAACATGTCACATGCAAAACTACATATGGCATTAAGAAATAAGCTATAATGGTGTGTCACCAGCTATGAATGCTCTTTAAGAGCTGACAATTCCTATCAGCAAAAAATTGTCCAAGACTTCATAGTGGAACATGTGAACCCTGAAGGAACCATTAGAGGCAGACTCATTAGCAAATGCTCATTTCTTTAAACTACAGACTGAATATGTTGATAGTGAAACTTAATTGCCAAGAATGTATTTGGTTTAGAATTACTGAACCGAATATCAGGAGACTTTTAGAGGGAARTACGTTGTCACACCATCTTTCTTATTTAAATGAGACCATTAATCATCATGCTACATATCCAAAGGTTAGCAAGAACTGTTCTGTTATTTTAACTGTGTATTTATGTTGAACTATAACTGTTTCATTATTCTTCTCTCCTAATCTGGTGTTAGTATTTTCCTTTCTATCTCCCACAGTTAGGTCTATCATATAAGTGTATATTATCAATGTACAAGGCCTAACTGTGAGTTTAAAGAGCTGTACGGAGTTGTAGTAACTATTTGCTTAAATAGCAGTAAAGGTATGCCTGAAATAATGTAACTAAAATGACGTGCTTGCCTGTTTCTTTGTCAGTTTATGAGTATGAGTGCAGAGTATTTCTTCAGGAGGGAAAAAATGTCAGAGAAAATGAACGTGAAGACATCAGCCCTGCAGAATATGAAAGCAAATGTATGCTRGTTGCACCAATCAGTCTGACATCTGTAGGATTACTTGAAGTTACACTTGAATACCTTCTTGAATTGAAGCCTGAAATCTTAATGGTAGATCCCGTTAAGATGTCTGCAACTGTGGAGAACTGAATGTGGCTGTGTGAAGGAACAAGGAAGCTCAGCAGTACCATCTCTGATATTTTAGGAAGCAGCAGATGAAATTAAATACTCACAGTTGAGATTTTCCTTTGTACTTGAGATTCTSATGCACATGCAGGGCTGATAGAAAACTGATAACTCCAGGCCAGAGTTTTTGAAAGAGTTCTTCATTTCAAGTTATGACTATTTATAATACTAAAGATGTGACAAACTGTATCAGCTCAAACGAGTGCTAGTAAAGTCTACACTGCTAGTGAGTATGTTGATTTGTAGTTTTCTCCCTGCTGTGTATTGCATATCCTTTAATGGGAGAGGTCTGTGATCTGGGTCACATTCTTAGGCACAAGCAGTCTACCATTTGGGGGATGATTTTTCGAAGGCACAGAACAGAAAAGAGATAGGAAAGTCAGTGGGAGCTGGTGTCAGGGACTCTCATCTTTGAAAGTGTTCCCTTTTATTGTTTTTTTKGGGGGGGCAATGGATAAATATTGTCTGAGAAGTTCAGTCTATTGTTTCACAAGTTAATATTTTCTCTTTGCCCACTAGCAAATATTTGACTCATGCTGCTCAAATCATTAAAAGCATGCTTCAAGCATGAACATGTGTGGAACTAATTTTTGACTAGTGCCCTTACCATGTGAAAGGTTTTAATGATTCAGAGCCATAGCATGAGTCACTTCATAATGCAAGGTTAAATAAGGATGGCCTTTACTGGGGTTTGTGTTCTCGTGGAGATGAGGAGGTCTCAGCGCAAGGTTTTCTCCACTCCTCTGTAAGTTGACCTTAATTTTGACCTGCAGCAGTAGCCTCTGGTTAGGCAATAGGGAATTTCAGCTTTATACTTAATTAATTTCTAACCCTCCTTTGACCAGGGTGCTGGCCTTACCACTTTTGTAGTAATTTATGTTATTGTCAGCTGCATGACAAAATGAAGTTGATTTGAATTAAAAGGCTACCAAAAGCCACCAAACTCATGTCAATTATAAGCAATAAATCTAAGAATGTTACAGAACGTGTGGTTTATCTTGTAACTAGAATTTCTTTCTAAAAGCAAGTGTGCTTTCTATTGCATATCATATRTGCTGCTTTTACTGTTAGTTTGGCTTTTTAATTATAGTTATTTGATGTCCTATGTTCTGGATAACATGCTGATTCTCCATTAAGAAATGGCTGTTAGCAAAGGCAGAGAGTGTAACTGCATTCAATAGTTTCAATGTGATTCTGAGCAGTATCATCGTACCAAACGCAAAATAATTCTTTGATGAAAATTCTGCTTTCAGCACTGCTGTCCCTAGGTAGAATGTGTCTTGTTTGCTCACAAAACAGCCATGCCAGCACAAGTCTCAAGATACTTTTTTGTCCCTTTAAAGGTGGTGTAGGCTGAAGAGTAGCTGGTATAGGCTGTAGTAGCTGGAACTGGTTGTAACTAGCGTTGCTGACTTCTGTAGGGCTGTACTTGCTTGTGTCAGCTTATCTTCCAGCTCAGACAGGGCAATTTTATAATTTTGGCTTGCAGATCAGAGTTCTTTTCTCTCTTCTGTAGATAACTACTTCATAACACCTATGAAAAGAGAAAATGAAGGAGATTAGTGAACTGAGCAGAGGTAGGTGTTAGGCAGAGAGAGCATAAGCAGCAGCTCCTATCATCCACACTCCAGTCAGGCCTTGTCTCTGCGGTCAGAAAGCTGTTGCACAGCGTTTTACACTCAGTTTGAAGAGCTTCAGGAGGATCATGGCCCAGGATGGCAAGGCTGAGAGTGATGGCAATGTGTAACTGGTGAGTGTGGCTCTAGCACTGAGCACCTTAACGGGCACGGTGACGCTGAAGCTGGTTAAAGGCAGTATGAAGGAGAATGATAACAATGAGACACAAGGAGTTATGGTGACAAATGAGAAGAAAGGCCAAAAAAATCTTCTCTATAGCACCGTTTAGTCTTTATGGTGAGAGACTCAGAGGTGGCGGGGGCTGCCATGCAGAGGTCCGCCACACTCCTCTGAAGGCTCTCTGGCACTCAGAAGGAGGGGACCTGACTCGCTGGAAACCCGAGTGGGAAGATGAGATCTTCAAACAGCTTGTAACAACATTTGTGGACCAGGTTGGAGAGAGGAGTGCTATTGAGAGGCAGCAAATGGTAAAGAAAGCGCAGGGCTCCCTCACGAGCAGAGTGGGCCACTCAGAGTGGTAGAGCTGCTGGGGTGAACAGGCTTGGGGGAGTTAGGAGGCAACCTGCCTTGATGAAAGTTGTTTGAGAGATTTATGCAAGGGTAAAGCTAGCTGAAATTATGTGGTATTCAGCAGCCAAAAACAAAATAATATTTTTTTCCTCCTTCTGGGAGGAAGAAATGAAGTGCAAATAAATGTGGCAGTTTCCTGATACAAAGGAAAGACTAGTTCAATATGATTTCTAAGCATAAAACTTAAATATTCCTCTGGCCAAATTAAAAAAAATATTCAAACTCTGGGCTCTTAATTGAATATAAACATGTCAAACCTTCATTCTGTCTATGAAAAAGAGGTTTTAGTTTGATGTGCATCTATGTTCTCTTTTTTTTCCATAGAAATTTAAAAGGTATGTAGATGATGAACTACTTCAAAATAAAACTTTTATTGTCAGAAGATTTTAGCATTTATTTAATTTGAGAAAAATCTTTAAATTATATTTCCATTCATAAACCAGGAAATTATTCATCAAAAAATTCTATATGTTCTTGCCATATCCATTCTATAATTGTGTAATAAAACACTGTAGAATGGCGGGTTTGGTGGGGCTGTCAGAAAGACTATCTTTTGTAGCAATCTGTGTATTAGGGAAAATAACCTGAAATACTTACAGTATTTGCAGAGGGTTTGTGTTATTATAAGCTATAAACTGTGTGAATTGTTTTTAGAGGAAAAAAGTATTAGATAGTTCAGTGCTCGTATTTCACTTCAGCCAAATGGCAAAAATAACAATATTTTGATAGGTCATTCTGGTTTGTGGTTGCAGATGACACTTGTGTTTGCAGTCAAGAGGCTGAATGTCAGCACTCTGCTTTTTCATGCAGGTAGGAGGGCAGAAGTCCTGTTGAGGGCTCTTTGGAAATTTAGCCTACATGTCTGGAATGTTAGTGATAATGTGTTTTTAAAGACAGAAAGGTAAAGGAGTGATTGAGATTCAAACTAAGCTGTTGCAGTTAAAAATGTAATGGCAGCTGAGAAAAGGGCCATAGTTTAATGAGTTTCTTTACTGCAAATTTATGCCTCCTGCCTGTAAATACATAGGTAGATAGTTAACAGAGAATTGGTAGAAAATTGGATACATGTTGGTAAAAAAACAAACAAACAAACAAACAAAAAAACCATACCCGAATAAGTACCCTTCTTTCTTCAGTTCTGAGAGTTTTAATTCCTCTTTTCTCTATCTTTCCTACTTCTAAAAAAAAAAAAAAAAAAAAAAAAAAAGGTTATTTTTCTTCTTTTGGAAAAAAATTCAGAAAATTTAAATCAGAACTTTTTCCCCGAATACTATAATTCAATGGAGACAATCAGTTATATTACTTTGGTGTGATAGTTGTCTATCTGAATTATGCAGAGCGTTAGGGAAGTATGTAAATATTTGAAGGGCTGGAGCTTTACTCATTATCTGTGATTTCTTTGGGACCCCCTGGCTATCAGAGCATTAGTCTTTAGGCCATTGTTTGTTCTTATGAGAAAGTTTATACACAGCGATAACCAAAAGAAAGCTTTTCATCCGAGTCTGTCAGCTTTGTTATTACCTTGTTTATCCACCTGTTCTTTCCCCAAACTTAAGTACTATCCCCCACCCCCTTTTTTTTTCTGTTTTTCCTAGCCCTATTTTATCACTTGCAGGCTTTATGGGATGCTGATCTCCTAGTTCTGACCTGCTCAAGCCCACCACCTTTTCTGCCTATCTTTTCTTTCTTTTCTTTTTCCCTTTATCCCATTCATTATTTAGTACTGCAGTTATCTCTGCCTCTAGCACATGTTTAACCRTCACCATCACACGTGTTGTGCTCTCTTGTTGAATACCTGTAAAGGGACTGCTTTAAACAACTAACACTGTATGATACCTTTTATCTGGTTTTGAGCATGCTGRCATTAGATCTTGTGGTAATAAAATGTTCTCAGATTATTGCATGTGTCATTTGTACCTAGTCAGCTCTGCATGCTTTGTCTCTGCCTTTAGAAATTGTTACAGATTGTGATGGACTGGACATTTCTGGGTATTTGGCATACTCAAAAAAGGGGCGCAGGCTCGAGCAACCTCAATAGTTACAGAAAATGTACGRTCCGTTAAAATAAAGAATTCAACAATTTGCTTGAGTGTTTTTTCTGCTTTATGCCACAGAACATACTCAGATAGACTAGTCTAGACCACTGGAATGCTAATTAGACTTAGCAGAACTAACAGTGAACAAAAATGGTCAACTATTTATTTTCTTTTTCTCTAGTAAGGGACTTACCCTTGTTGAGAGTATCTCCAGTATTGTGATGGATGTGGCACACCGCTATATATGAGACTTTGTAGCCCACAGTGATTAGGCATGGGAACACCTGCTGGAGGAGGCCATCAGGGCTTTCCAGAGGTCTGGCCAGCAGTCCAAATCTCTTTCTGGGAGAGCTGGGAGGGCCTCTAAGTGGAGGAGTTTCAGGGAAAAGTCTCCAAATTTCTTCCTGGTGTCAGGTATCTCACCTGACTTGCAGGCTGCACTGGGAACTACCCTACCATGGTAGTACCTATTCTAGCAGAATCTCTTAAACAGCAGAAATGCTTATTCAAACAAAACCAAAAATCATTACTAGAAGGAAAGCTCTCAATACAACTACAACATGATAGTCCATTTTTTGTAGTGTCTTGCATGACATTCTGTGCAAGCAAGTGTGTGAGATTTTCCTGATTAGAACTATTCAAGTGGAAATTAAGCATGATGCCATCCACACACCCTACCCAAAATAGTGTACATGTCTGCGTTTGTGTGGGAGGAAGACAGGGGGATATGCTGCAGGTGGGCAGTGAAGGCAGCTGGTGATGGGCCAGTGTGCAGAAGAGGAAGCTGAGGAGCATCTGGGCTACRTCAGTGGCCCAGAACTTTCGGTGGGTGGCACAGATACCAAATGCACCCAGAAAACTTGAGGTGGGGACCCCTAGTGTAGACAGCAGCACCACAAACTAGGGGTCCCATCAAGATGTTTATTTCTACTCTTTATAATAAAAATGATCTTTTTAGGGTATTTGACATTGCAACTCAATGGGAGAAGCCCTTTCCTGCCAGAAACAGATTTGCACTTGGGAAGTCCATGGAAAAATGATGAAAAGTGGATAGCACTGTTATTTTATACCTCTTCTTAGAAAGCCTCCGGTATAGGACAGTTGTTCCTTAAGTCAGATCATATGCTTGTTTAATTTCTAAGAGATTCTATTTTTACTTCATTGTTTTAATAGCCACAAATGATAGCCTACTGGCAACTTTAAATGGCTTTTCTTCCACAAGATGGCACTATAATCCTTTCGATAATTACAGGAAACGGTGGAAAACATTTTCTCGTCTCTTTTTCTAGATACAAACTTTCACAGCATCCACACAAAGCAGCTCTTTGAAGAGATTGTTCCCTGCAGCTTTGAGAGTCTAACTAAAAATAGAATGGTAGGTGCTTTAACTGTTACTATTGACTGTTACGGTCAAAATAATTACCCCTACACCTGAACATGACCAATTGCTATTTGATCACTGAGCACATAAAACTAATTCAATTAAACAGATTTACACATAAAGTGATGGATTTTGTGRTGATACACTTTATATGCATGTATAGGAGTGTTGCGATATATAGATGACCTGATGTAGTAAATTCCTTTGGCATGTGCTTAACCACAGTCTTCTGCTTACTAKAACAGGTTTGAGTGTTTGAATGTGCCTACTTGCTTTGCTGCAGCAAGATCTTAGACCAGTCTAGCTTAAATCCTGGTACTGTTAGCTTCCCTGAATGCCCCAATGTAAAATTAACTTCAAAAGCCCTGTGAGTTTTCATATAGTTACCACCTGGGATAAATTCTGTGAAGAAATAAAGAATTTCAGGTCAGAGAATGAATCAAAGATGGCAAGGTAAGAAAATAAGATGTGCCAAGGACCACAGTTCACTCCTCAAAGAGCTTCCTTCGCAACTTTGTGGTAAACTCTGTAAATTGGAAAGCTCCGTGGAGGCTTTCTTTTTATGTACGTTCAAAGGCACTAAAAGATTGTTTGAAAAGGGTAACTTAAAAATGCTTTATTGTTACAGATTTTAGATACAGTGTCTGCCACCAGTATATAAGCAGTATATAATAAAAGCTATTAAGACACAATTTTGTTTAATTAAGCAGAAAAAGATATGTTGCAGCACTGACTTCCAACAGCTGCTTTAGGTAGGACATGGTTAAGGTCTGTGCTTGGCACTCAAAATGAACTGAGTGCAGTTGTGCTTAGTGCTTCGCTTCTGCATGACCTTGGTGTCAAGGAGATGCAGAGCAGAACGAGAAGAGTAGTTTCTTTCTTAGTGTCTCACACCTCATGTCTGAAAGCAGAATTACAATTATTTTCCACTTTTTCATCTAGATATTCCACCTATTTTGAACATAAGTGCTTAAGATGAGGGACTGCTTCTGATTCTGTTCATTTACTCCACTAAGTCCCATCTTCCAGCTTCTACTGTGACACTGTTAACACTGTAATTAAATGGTGCAAGAAATTAACTGGGCTGTGAGTTCCCTGTTGGTCTTGTGTTAGATAAGAGATTATCTCATATTTATTATACTAGTTCAGTGTTACACGTTGTTCTTGTCTAGGTGCTTGCTAATTTGGGGAAAGTCTTTTTTCCTCAGAATACTTCATCTTACCATTTTGCTCTAACAACAACACATTTCACTAGCAATTGAAAGTGTTATAAACAAGCTTCTTATGTACCTGAATTACTGTCAACAGGAGCAAGTGAGGTTAATAGGAGCTACTCTTGCGCTTACATCAATGATTACAGTCAACTACATGCTCTATAAAAGATAAAAAAAAAGTTCAACTTTGGGGTAATTACTTTCTTGAAGTTTTTCTTTAGTCATTAAAAACATATACTGTTAATCTGTGTGAGCCACAGTACTTTCTAGAGGAAACTTTTCCAGGCAAGCAGGCTGTGAAGCTTTCTCTAGTAGCAGGTGAGGTCAAGGACCTGCTGTGGTGTGCCTACATCTCTGCAATGTGCCATCCAGCTGCTCTGGGCACCATTTGCTGTTTTGGAATTTACCGTGCATATGTACAGGTAAACAGTAGCTAAAAATTGTGTTAGTAAACAGCTGCTAAAAATTATAAGTAAGGCTTATAGTAATAAATTTCCCCTTTTTACCAGTCACCTTGTCTCCCTGTTTTGCACTGGATGAGGAAGAGGCTGCCATATGTGAGACCTAGTAGGAAAGAGCTGAGATAGTGTCAAAAACATCTCCTCTTTTTAATGAGGCATGAAGTAAAACTGAATGTTGTAGCAAGAGAAAATTAATATCTGACCATGAAACTTTCTGTTGTATAAACTGGAGTAAGTTAAGTTAGAGTGTATCCAGGAGAGCTTACTGCTTTCAATAGATTACATTGCTTCAGTAATCTTAGAGAACTGAATTTTCTGTATACCACAGAGCCTGCAGCACTACATAGTACTAAGTCTTCCTGATTATAAAAGGCCATTTTCACTGATTTTTATGACCTAGCTAAAGTCTGTTTTGCTTGAAATTCTCCATAATAGCCTGCTAGTGAAATTACTTTAACAGTTTCAGCTAAAGCAGTTCAACCATTCATTGAGAAAGAGATTGTTTTGCCCTGTATTCTAGGGAAGAAAGCCAGAAACTGAGGAGGAAGCTGGAACTCAGTGGGCAAAGACATTGCGAAAATTTTAGATGGCTCTGAACTGAAGACTGAGACTTGATATTACTTGTTGGGAAGAGACAGACCAAAGAGAAATTGAAAGGAGGAAAGGACTGGAAAGAGAATTAGAACTGAGATAAGAAACTTGAGATGTGGATGTAGGGATCTTCTATTAAAAAAAATATAACTGCACTGAATAGAGAAAGACTTTGTCAGTCTCTTGACTGACAAAGAAATCTGAGAGCAAAATGTGAAAAGCTACAGAAACAGCAAAAACACTTGCACTTGTTAGTGAAGGACTAGGGAAGAAATAGGGTGAGGAGAGGGATAGGAAGGCAATAGCTCRGAAGACAGATTTGGAGGAAATGAAGGTTCACATCTTTCTCATTAATTTCTCTCTTCACATTAATTTCACATTAATTTCAATTATTTTTACATTTGTAAACATAAGTTTACAAAACTTATTTTTCTTTTTCTTTTTGTTAAATAACATAAATATCAGATTCCAAAGGAGAGGTGTCTCAGGTTACAGAAAGAATTCTTAGTCAAGGAGGGAAAAATACATACACACAGATGAGAGTAATGCTTCATCTCTAGACCTTTGTTTGAAGGCAAATATTAATTTCCTCCGTGACTCTTCTGTTCCATACCWGTTGGATGAACGCAAAAGTCTAGTAAGATGTGGGGGGTAATATGACCTCATTTTACAGATGGAGATGTTGAGCRTAAAAGATTAAATACAAAGGTATTCACTAATTCTCAGATATTTAGGAACTCGTGCTCAGCACACCACCTCTTTCAGTCACACCCTGCTTGGCTAGTTTTCACTTCATAATCTGCCTTATATTTTGGTTGGGACATCAAGATGTCCCTCGTGGCCTCCTTTCTCACCCATCTCCCTTACTAGAAATGGAAACCTTGCTTTTTGGTGAGCCCACATGTCCTCATATCTGATAGAAAGGAGTCTGTATCCAGACTCCAGGAGTCTGACCCAAAGATGTGAGGTTGCTTGTGTGTTTTCCTCTTCTGAGGTTCATAGTTATCTGTGCTGTTTCTTAATGTTCTATAAAATCTCTGTCCRCTCTGTTCCTGCAGCTGCTATTGGCTACGCAGCACTTCAAGGCAGTGTTACCTGTGTTTTCTGAGTCTCGTTCTCCCCTTTCAAATRCTTCCTTCTGCAGCATTTGTGGGACTCACCGAGCAGTGTATGTTAGTATGAACTGCTACATTTGCTCCTCCAACCCCAAGTTTCTTGTCAGGYACTGAATAAGATATCTAGGCCCCCCAAAAGTTACCTCTCCTCAGATTAGTCAGTGGTTTTCTCCTAGATGCCCTGTACATATACATTGTATGCAGAGGATTGAGCCTAAGCAGGAATAACAAACCATGACATTTAGAAGATGCATTGAGCTTTGAAAATTTGTTTACGGTGGATGAAGAGAAAACACCCACACAGAAGAACATTTGATTTAAATAATGTGCATTTGTTTTTACTAATGACTTTTCTTCCCTTGTGCTCCTAATAAATATCTACCAAGCAATAGTAAGTTTACCAGGGCCCAGACCATTCCTGTGCATGTAAGATCATTAGGTTTATTAATCATTAGGCTTTTGTATTCTCCTAATCCACCAGAGCAGACCAAACTGCAAGCTGTTATGTCACCCATCAAACACTATTCTCCTTAAATATGTCTCTGTGTCACCAGAGCCACACAGATTAAGAAGTGCCTCAAAAGCTCTTGTTCTATTTTATTTCTTGTCAATCTCCGCTTTAGAAATGATAGCTTCTACAGTCCTAAACCTACATTAAACAAAGTTATTATGACTGGAGGCTGAAAATTCATACTCAGTGACCTGAGTCAGGTTGTTGTTGCTTCTCTCGTCTGTGAATGCCTTCTATGCTAGCAGAAGAACCTTTTACCAGGAGCTTATGGTACTACGACATAAATATGCAGAGACAGTGAGTAAATGTTTCTAAAATTACAGAGCATTTTATTGTGTGCCCAATCATAAAATGGCTTCAGGAATTAATGGCTGTGTTTGCATCACTTGGACAGCTTATGGAGGAAATGGATAATTCTTGCTTTAATTTTTCTTTGCAATGTTTTTGAGTAGGTCCAGAAAGGTCATTAATTCAGCTTAACCAATTAAGTTCTGAGGAACTGCATCTTTTCTCCTTGAAACAGAGTAACTACATTGCTGCACCACTGTTTGCAAGCTCCCCTGCTAATAAAAGCCTGGAAAATGTAGTCACAAAATACTTGCTGAACATAAAATACTTGGGAATCTAGCTATCTATACACATGGCTTTCTTAAAGAAAGAGGARTGGTAAGGAGGAGGGTATTCACCAGCATGAAGTTAATTGAAAAGCACATAWTGGTTCTTGCTTTGCTTTTGCTGGTCTAGCAAAAAAAAAAAATCTACAAACCCTCCCCTTGCATCAGGGCAGCACAAACAAAACTAGGCTCAGGTTTAACTGTCAGAATGAGTTGCAGCCAAAGTGGAAAGCCTAAGAAAACACATCTGAACACTTTATTTTTCCTTTTCTTCAACTAGTCTCTTTCCCTTATCTCCATCTGGATAAATTGGGAAATCCACAAAAAACAAAATTACTGAAATGAGCACAAATATAGAAAAGAAAAAGGGARCTGCAAGAATACATACCAGTCAATATAACCACACCAGAGGGAAAAGGAATTAAAAGAACATACTACAAATTATGACATCAATTCAGCTGAAAACGCGATTCTCWTTTGGGGTATTCAACCATAGTGGCTGAGAGTCCTTCACTGAATGAATTATAAGTGTTTGGGTTTTTTATAGTACAGTATTTGTTACCATTTCTATAGGATCTGAAAATGGGCATAGTTCACAGCTGATATTTTCAGTGGAACCAAAAATAGTCGATGTTGGGGAATGGAGCATTGAAGGTGACAAAGCAGGGACCATGTGTGTGAGCCWGCAGGACTTGGTGGGAAGCTGTTGTCCCCATTGCTGCAACCCGCTTCCAAGGCGAACATATGATATGCAGTGCCCAGAAGAGCAAAAAGCTTGTGGAAGGTGGTTTTTAACAAATCAAAAGAAGTTTTAACTGACCYCCCCCATCAGAAGGAGGGTGCAGACTCTCCCTGTTGGTCTTTGGCCCTATACGTTACTCAATGGATCCTCATATAGGGGTCAGAGAAGCTGTAGATTATAGCTAAGGCTTCAGCAGTTTAGATTAGAGGAAAGTGAGGTCTCCAGATGACTTGTCTTTAAAGTGCAATATATTCTCAAGTTCTCAAAATCAGAGTGCAACTCTCACTTTACCTGCTAGGTCTTGCTTCTACTGGTGCTTTGTGTAGCCAGGTTAATGTTGCTTTGGAGTCATCTAAATGTCCTTTTGTCTCAACTCTGATACACTGTAGACATATTCTTTGCCAGTTATGGTTTCTTTATTTCTAAGAGGGTTTCTCTGGGAAAGTAGAACTTTGGCAATTTCACCAAAGTGATTAGCAAGAGAAATCTAGTTTCACCTTACCTTCTCTAGGGCTTCAAAAACTTTAATCCTTTAGCTTGCCATGAAGGTTTTGGTGATTACATGGTAAGAAAGATGGAGAGAATGGTTTCACAAAGACAAATGGGCTGCAGAAGTGACTGTCTAGATCATAGAGCAAAATTGAAAAGAAATAAGCTCTCACACAGGATCTTTGTGAACTATCACTTGGTACCAGAACACTAGAGRGAGAAGAGAGGCTGATACTAGGAAATGAAACTTGACACTATATTGCTTTCTGATCTCAGTGTAAGGAAATACTGGTTCTTGAAATCATGCATGATATTCATTGCATGATAAAAGCTCCAATTAAACCCTTTAAAATGACCAGGTTTTTGAGAATAGTCCCATACATTTCTGGCAAGTACAGATGACCGATTGCATAGGGCAAAGTGAGTGGTGGATCTTGGATCAATTTTATAACTCACTTTACACTAGGAAAACTTGCTCTTTCTTAGGATGCACTGAAGAGAGATAAGCACTTACATCTGAGGTGATTATCTAGACTTTCTTTGTAGAGAGAAATGGGGTCTTCTAGGATGTTATTACTCTCACTCTGAAGCTGACATCTGAAATACGTCAGACAAACCACCCTCTAAAAGTGTCTCTTTCAAAAAAAGGAGCTTAGTATGATTAGCTTAGATGCAAGAACTTTTATTGCAGATATCTCAAGTGAGGTGAAACACATCCTACCTATCCATCTTTCTTTCCTTAGCGATCGTAGAGATTATCCATAATCTTAATAATCATAGAAATTAGCCATAAAGTAGGGATGCAATTCCTCTTGAGAAATCTTCTCAGCTTTCTACAACACAATCTCTATAGCTCTAGTGGAGAGCATTTCCTGGGCTCTGTGTTTAAGAACATTAGCTGGCAAATCAGTAAGAACTCAGTTCTRTAGAATGTTCAAATTTTCTTGAATTGTTTTCTATAAGAGGGACYAAACAGCTTATTTTGAAGAATACTCTATTGTCAAATTGTTAGTGATGGTCTATATTAATGAAAATCTGTTCAGATAATCAATTATTTTGTGACAAATTAGAGCTGAAAAAAATTACATGCTTTCCTCCACAGGAGGAAAAAGCAACAATCCAATCAAGTGCAGGCGGGGGGGGGTTGTTATCTCACAAGATCCTGTGACCAGCAACATGCGTGCTGCAGTAAGTCATAGTCATGGCAAAGCAGGGCGATTACAGCCCCTCTGAACTTTTCCCTCTCTCCATACACCTGCCTTAATCTTATCAATGGAAAGTCAGGCTATATGAGAGCTGAAAACAATGAAAAAATAGTATGCTATTCATCAGCTGCAGTGGGGGAAAAATTCCTTTCTTTTGGGAAGGAATTTTGTATGTCAGCCACTGATCTTGCTCTGCAATCCATTCATCCCACAGTCACACAAATAAAGCGCTGCTATATTTGTTTTGAGGTCCAAGATATGCCACCGTGGCACCAGGTACACATCAGCTCATTCCAAACAGTGATTGTAATCTCATACAAAACATGATAAATTTACACATTATAAGCTTACACAAAAATATCAACATCATCCCCAGTTTTTTAATCAGTTCTATGTCATTTTCTGAGGCACAGAAATACTTACTCTGTTTTCTCACATGCAGCATTTATGTGATGACTTAGAAATCTAAGGAGGTAGAAAACAGACACAAACAATGGATAACTGTGTAGTCACTTAGCTGTCAGACAGAAGATCTAAGATGCAAAAATATGGATATCCAGGAGATGCTGTGATGTGATTTTCTTAACATTTTTAGAAACAAGAGTATAGCATGTAGAATATATACTAAAAGATGAAACAAAGCTCTGCCTTCCCGAAGAAAATAGAAGTTGCACAGAATGTTAACTAAATTCTTCTTGTTTTCTTTTTTCCTCTTCTGCAAAGGAAAAAGTGCTTTTTTTCCTGCTCTCCTAAAAATAAAAGATTGATGAAAACGATGCATGACATGCACATCAGGAAAATGCACCCTGACATTTTTGCACAGTATATGCGTTGCATGCTGACAGATATTTGCTATAAAACTGACAGTTTTGGTGCAAGCTGTTCCTGCCATGACTATAGGGAATAGATAGCAAAAGGGAAAAGTATAATTCACACTATGCACACTTGAAGTGAACCTGACAGGCTACAAGGTGGCTCAGTTGTTCCATGTGAAGGTACCTTTTGCCCTTTATGGCATAACATTATACTTGTAATGTCATGAGCTGGTTAAAACAAAAACACCATCTCATTTACTGGTCTTCACATGTGGACCAATGAGTTGAGTGGTTTCTCTGTGATTACATCTCTTCCCCAAAACATTTGTAGTGCAAGATCATATTTCCTTCAAAAACTGACATGAAAAAAGATTGCTTATTTATGAAAGGATTAATAAATGTGACCATGCTGCGTATGTGTGGTTCTAGAGACTTTCTACAGGAAATAAAAGTGGCAACAGTTCTTGTAGCAAATTAAACATTTGGCTGCACAGAATGTATATCTATTAATTTTAAATGAGAGTACATCCCCAAAAATCTTTCTTGTTGTATAAAGGTTATCATCAAAGCTGTAATGTATTCAAATTCAACACAAAATGTCATTTTACTAATAAATTCCTATGCTTTGAAATTTCAAAGAGGTGGAAGGATCTTTAAAAAGCAATGATTAAATATGCAAATCAAACCTTACAGCCTTTTTTTTTTTTAGAAAAATGTACCTTTTAGAAACCTATCTGCAGAGAAATCTTACTTTTTTTCTCATCTTATTTTTCTCCTCCGCCTCTTCTATTTTTAATGATGGATTGCTGTACAGTAGGCTGAACACTATGCAGCTTCGGTCTTCCCTATTTAGATTGATCTAGGGAGAACATTAGATTTCTAATCTTGGGCAGTCTCACTTCCATTCTCCCATTGCTTGAGGGCTTACCTCCTGTCACCTCAAGCTAAATCCTTATTTATTCACATGAACCATCGACTTTCATGAGACTGCCAAAATAAATAAGACCAATAGGATACAGACCTGTATTTATTTCAGTAACACATTTTTTTTAGTGTTACAAGGAACGACACTAGGGTTCTGCTCTTCACACCTGCTAGTTTCGAGGGGAACGACTTGATTTTTGTTTCATTATTGCTTCAGATATTTAGTTAAATTGCAAGAAATGGATAAATAAAGAATATCCTCCAAACTTGATGCAGTTTTGACTTATCTTTGTTTTCTTTAGCATTATAGGCCATGTTTGGAAAGACACACATCCAATGAAGGTAAGTAGTGTGATGAGGTAATGGGGATCAAGGCTAAAATTGTGAAACCTATTCTGAAGCTGAATGAATGTGATTATTCCAGTGAGAAGCTGACACAGGCAAGCATCAGAGATCTGTAAAAGGGCTGGAGCTCAGCTGCATCCTTTGCTGTTCATCCCACCTGAGTGCAGGGAACGAGTCCTGCAATCATATAGCAGAAAGTTGGGATTAGAGTCATAAAACAATTTAAATGCCCATGGAACAACTTGTGATCCTGAAGGCCTCATCTTTCAGAGCCTCTTTATTTGAAATTAACATTTCTCTGGACCCTGAACTATGCTTGTACCTTATTAACCCAGGAGTCCTCCTGCACCTTGATGGCTCAGAAGGCTACTGTGGTCCAGACATGCTGCTTATGGGAGCCTGCAGAACAAACTGATGCGATGTGGCTGGCGTTACATATGGCCACCTTTCCTTTTCCATCCTTAAAAAATCTAAATCCGAACAGTAAAGGCAGCTCATGGCACGAGGGGAGGCAGAAATGTGGTGGGAAGGTATTCTGGGCCAATGACTAGCGCAGAGTCCAGGTGCTCAACCAGGTTGCTTTGCTTATCACTACAGCAGTGATTCCCCAGCTTCTTTAAACAGTCCCTATGGCATCTGCCACCRTCTCCTGGTAAAAGGGACCCAGGGCGTGATCAGCCTTGTCATGCTCTCCCCTTTCCTCTCTTCACTGGAGCTGCAGTGCTAAGTGTCCCAGCACTGATGCTGCCTCTCTGTGCCTCCCTTGCAATGAGGAGCAGAGTGCTGGCACTAGGGCTGTGAGCAGTGCTGCAGAGCTGGGGAAGGAGAGAGCAAGGGGAGAGAGGTAGCATAGCTGGTCCACACTGCGCACGGAGACATATGCATGGAGCATTAAGCAACCTGACTTTTGCCTTTTCCTTATGCAGTGGATAGACTTGTAGCGCTTCGTCTTGTTAAAGAGGCAAAAAACATACTAGAAAACAGCAGCGGTGCTGCTGCTGCTTCCCCCTTATCTACACTTAGTGTTAGGATGTCTCACTTGGAGGGAGCCCCTCTGCCAAGGAGGCTGCTGCTAGCTTCATGCAAGCACAGCAGTGAGAATGCAAATCCTTTCCTGGTCTACCCTGCTCCCACAGGAGATGATACATTTGGGGGCAGCTGAATCTTCAGATCTGCCATCTGCTTCCCACAGAGCTGTGAGAAACGTATGAAAGAGACTACTGCTGGTCAAAAACACAGATGGCAGATGAGTACAAGGAAGAAAATCTGCTGAGCAACCCAAGAGAAGACAAGTTTCTCTTCTAACAACAGAATGCAATAATGATCCTGGAGAAATCGAGGCCATGTAGTAAGCTGTTCAAGAATATTATTCTGAATGATACTGAATTATGGGATAGTTCTGAGTCTGAGAGCCAGACGATACATGCAGAAGATCATTCTCCACTTTTCTGAGCTCTATCACTACACCAGTTTCACCTTGGTTTCTTCCTCTAAAAGGATTAGAGACCCTGCCTGATCACCTTCCCTCCCCCACTGCATGTCACCCAGATGGCAGAGTTATCTTTTCTTATGGACTAATATCCAAAAGCATCTTCAATGTGCTACTGATTTGTTGCAGAGCAATCTATCAAGAATACAAGCCAGGAGGAGGTAGGAAGAAGTGGGAGGGGAGGGGAGAAGGAGTGATGCTTATCGTCATGGCAACATTTCCCCACCATATTGTTGCCTGGCACTTTATAGATGTGGATTTCAAAGCAGCAGGACAGACCCAAAGCATCCATCAGCAGTGTAACGTGTGTCCCGGTGGATGCTGGACAGGGTACTTGCAGTTTAGCTACCTTTGCAAAGCTACTTGTGCATTGCAATCAATAAACTACTTCAGCCCACTACTCCAAGCCACTTGCAGTAACCTGGATACTACATTACTGATGAAGACAAATGCAGGATATCTGCAGACAGCAAAATCTGTTACAGGGCTGTTCTGCATTCTAGTGCTTGATTCTAAGTAATGTATTTTCTGACCTTGAGCTCTGCATTTATTTTTGACGAAGCCTGAGAATCAGTTTCAAATTATTGGAGGGATAGCTGTAATCTCCATTTTCTTCCAAGTGCATTGCGTTCAATTCCCATCTGTCCTCTCAGACACCTCCTCTATTAAATGGTCACAGAAGATGAATAACAGTTGTGCGAATTCTTCAAAATTGCATTACATGTTATTCTGCTCCTTATTAATGTTCTATGTTGTTTTATTTAYGATAACCTTGTGAACAGTAAGACGAAATGGCATACACACGGTCTCTACATCTAGCTGAAAAACTACACAAGTGTATTATTAACATCCAAGGAAGAGGAAAAACAACAAAAAACAAGGAGCAAAGGTGAGAAAGTACTTTTTGAAAATTAGGTCAAAATCGAAACAAAGTATGTTATTGCTATATATATGGATAAGCTCTTTCTTAGTTGTCAAGTTTTTAAAAATCTCTGTAATTCATTTAATTGTCAGAAGTTGACATTCTTCTCTTATMACACCTACTGTATGCTAATATGTCTTTTTCTATTTTTTTTCAGTTATTTAACATACAGGAAAATGAACTCTGCAGATTTTATTGTGCCTTTACTGGCTCCAAATACAGTGTATCACAGAGAGCTTTGGGATCAAGGAAAGATAGGTTTTTCTTCTACTCTATATCTATTTTGTAGGTTGGACCACTGTAGCATTTTCGTTCCATATACTRTATTAGGAGTACCTTAACATTACAGTAAACATTAAATAGATATATAGGAGTACATATTAAATGATTAAACATTTTTTAATAATATTATTATAGAAGTCTATCATCGGTGAAACTAGGTTCTATGTCACTTTTCTGAGTAGTTGAGAAGACTTTTAGGTTCTGAAACTTGCTTCATCCCATAGTTTCTGGTGACAATGATAGAAGGATATTTGCAATTTTAATACAAGAATTATGATTCTGCAAGTCTCTTGTGTGGGGGACTTTCCCTTTCCTTTTCGACAGTGCACACAGACATTAAGCTGAGTCAAGCTATAGTTTTCTCTCTCTTCGTTTATCACAAAATTGCCACCAAGCCCAATGCTCAGAAACCGTGTCTGAGACTCCAAAAATCTTCAGATTGCTTACACTTGAGTTTTTAATAAATGAATTTCAAGTACCTTCTCATTTTCTTTTTAGTTTCAGAGTGTCTAGGTGCATCTGAGTCATATTTTCAAGCTTTGGTCTACAAACATGAGTGACAAATGCTTTTTTTTTTCTTCTTTAATGAAAGCTGATAGTCTCCTGCAGTTGATTGCTGCTAGTTGTGGCTTCCAGAAAAACAGCACACATCCCAAGAGTGAAAGGAAAATATAAGYGTTGCTGAGATGGCCATCACATTTCTCTGCTCTTTAGGCTTTTTATAAAGGTGTTGCATAATCATGAAGGGCAAGAAAAAATTTTGGTAAGTCAACCAGAGATTTATGGTGGGAATAAGAGGCACAGGAACAGAAGCTTTCTGATGAACAGAAGGCACAAAGTAGAAAATATGTTTCTCTCAGAGCCATCTGTTGTGGATCTCTTCAGGCTCAGTTATGTATATGGGTAGAGATCTCTGTAAGATGATGGAAGAAATACATATTAGTGGGACATTATGGGAGTTTTTAACTTGCAGATAGAGATTAGAAAGTTTTTTTCCGGAAATTGTAAGGTTCAAGTATTCTTGGATGTAAAGGTCTGCACGTGCTTCTGCTACAGAGTTGCTATACCAACAGAGATGATACTGCTTCAATCCTAACAGACTTACRGAGGAGCTGATTGTAGAAAATAATCTTTGATCTAGTGATTATAAATCAGTTAAAATAGGTCTGAAATGAAGGCTTTGTATTCAGAATGGTAATTTTTTGCCTATGAAATAAGGCTCAATGAAGTGAGAAGCTCAAGAATTTCAATGTTAAGGAGATATGGAGTTAATTCAAGTCAGAAGTGCTTATTATTTAATAGCTTGACTATGTATTCCAAATGCAAGGGGAAAATGGTAGGAAAGGAATACGGATCAGCCTGGCAAAAGTAAGCATCCCACAAAAAGCACTTAAGAGTAGGAAGAACTCTTAATGGAAAGGGAACTAATAGTAAAGAAAGTTATGTCTCAAAGGTCACAAAATGCAGAGCTAAACTAAGAATGTTCAAAAGCCCAGCCACTGACCTGGGTCTAGTGAAGAAAATTAAAATAAACAGCCAAATATACTAGAGCCACTGAAATAAARAGACAATTAGAAGAAAAGAAGTGAGGGAACTACTGACTGACAGGTGGAAATGAAAGGTTAATCCAGGTATGGCCTACATGAATCCTGTTTCCAGGATCTGGGAAGCAGACAGTGTTGGATATGACTGAGACTGGCAGGGCAATGGAAGTCATCCTTTTCTGAGGCAAAAGCAAATGAAGGGTACGTTTGCACAGCGTTATTGCAGTCAAGCATGAAGCAGCTCTGCTGCTGCAGTGACCTGGCCAGGTGGGAGTGAACTGTGAAGCAGGGACTTTGGAGCTGCATTTGCACAACACTGGCACTGAACTAATGTGCCTTACTGAGAAGGGCTAACAGGGCCTGTGATTATCCGCATCTTTCATCTCTGCTTTATTCCCTGCCCCCCCCCATTTGCTTGTTCCATGAGGCAGCATGTTTCTCCCTGTGGATAACAAGAGAAGAGGTGCCTGCGGGGGACAAGTGTTATCCCAGTGTCTGGTAGGGAGAAAAGGAGCTGATGAACTACTATGGTGTCAGGCTAGAGAAAAGCAATGTTCAGGGCATGACTAGTGGTCCCAGCCCTACTTCTTTTTTCATTAAAATTTAATTTCATCAGAATATTTTTAGCAAGTATGCCTGTTCGATGATATTGGGGAGCATTTCTGTCAGAGAGCCCTGAGAGACTTTTAATGAAGGGAATGAGTGTTCAGAAAATCTCTCAACATTGGCAAGAATGATGAATGGTGAGAACAGATATGCTCATTATGCTCATCAGCCAAAAAGGTTAACATGACCAGCTCACAGCCACCATCTCYTGCAGCCGGTGGCAGTGAAACCAGTGGATAGGACAGCATCAGTGAACATGGAGGCAGCAGCAGGAACTATGAAGGCCACTAGCAGAGCAGACAGGGTCAACAACAGCTCTGTTCATGTGCACCCAGCATATGCACTGCTCCTGGGAGAGGTGCAGTCCCCCGCAGGGGTGCCTCCAGGTGCCTGGCCTGATGCTGCTGCCAACCTGTCAGATGGATGCAGGAGTCTGCTGAGTTGCCTTTCGTGTGTGGGCACAGATCTGCTGCATACGTCCAGTGGCTCTGACACKCCAGGATTTGTGGAGGTTACTATATATATATGTAGCTGTCTTGATTTCTATAAAGCAGGAAAGTGACAGTTCTCTGAGAGCCTCACTACTCCATTTTAAGTGTCAAACTAGTGGCCAGCGGGGCTCTCCAAGCCTGGACCCCCAGCTGCCCATGCTGAGTATCGGATGGACAGTGCTCACCTTGCCCCACACTCAGCAATGAAGGAGACGATGTTGTCAGAGTTTTTGCCTAAGGCACAGTTTGGGAGTGGAGAGTCTTTGCCACATCTATTCTGGAATGTCATTAGCTGTTTTTACTCCAGAAAAGGTTTTAGGGGGGAAACAAAGATGAGGAAGTAAATAAAAAGTGTGACTGAATTTATCTAGATTTAAGGAAAGTGCTGAGACAGGGCATGCCTAACAGGAACTAATATTTGAATTGAAGATGATAGGGGATTAATTCTAAAATTGTTGAATAGCGGAGCTGCAGGATGACAGTAGAAGAGACTAGCAGTTATGTTCCGTGGGAGGACAGCCTTGGGCCCAGGCCGGGTTGATATTTTCCTTAGTGACCTTGGTCCAAGAACGAGATGTGTGCTTAAGAAATCTGCAAATGACACAAAGCTGGTATGTATTGCTAATGCAGACCAGAGGAAGACTTGATTATCATGTAGGAAAAATTAGACGACCTTGTTGAATAGCAGAATAGAACAGCAAGAAATTTGATAATCCAAAGTGCAAAATCATGCCCTTCAAGACTAATCACCAGAACTTTTGCTGTACAAAAGGGGTTCATGAACTGGAGGAAGGAGCGATAAATTAATTGGTTGACCACAGGATGGCCATGAGCCCCCTGTGTGATATGGCTGTGAAAACAGCTAATGATGTTCCAGAATAAATATGGCGAAAAATTTGCTGTAGAGACAGGAAGGAATTAGTAGCAGGAGAAAAAGCACTGAGTTCAGAATATCACATRCATCTTTGCCTGTGTTTGAAAGATACTTTAAACAAATGAAGAGCAGAGCATGTGTGTTTAAGTAGGAAAGGTCAGACTGGGCAGCAGTGATTAGCATTTCTGTGTCGTGTGCCTTTTATTTCCTCCCTCTCAGGCTTTCATGCACTTAAAATATTTGCTGCTCTGTGTTTATAGTGTCCTGATTGAGTTAATCCCATCCCCAAGGGACAATCCTCATCACCCGAAGAGGTGAAGAAGTGAATTCCCTTTTCCACTGATATATAACTTGGTTATGGAGAAAGGAGATTTCCTGCTTCACTGGAGGCTGGCTATGAGCAAAGAGAGGGTTTTAGGGCAGGCACATGGAGTCTCCCCACAGTCCTGGGAAACTAGCCCAGGTCTGTCAGCTGTATCTTTTCAATCTGGCCTCTTGAATGGAACTGACCCATGGCACTGAGCAGGCGGGTGTGATGCTGGCAGCTGTGGGGCTGGGTATTTGCAATGCTGGCAAGGGACTAAGGTGTTCGCCCAGCCGCATGTTGCCTCTCACACCTGACCACTGAGCTATTCCACATCACGTCACTGTAAGGAGAGAAAGAGGAGCACACACACTATAAGATTTTCAGTGCACACCAGCCACACYTGCGCACTAGGCCTGCTTCAGAGATTTCCCTCCTCTTCCTCCCTCCTTTCACACCTCCTGGACCCGTTCAGGGTCAGAGGAAGGAGAGGAAGCGCTTCAGGGGGTTGGCCAATGTGAACTTTCAACAAAAACCCTCCCATTAGGACTGTAATCTGTGAAAAATATCCTGCAATAAAAACAGGCTGTTCATTTTCCTCTGCGCACAGTAAGCAGAGGCTATCTTTAATGTGTCATCAGTCTTTTTTATGAAGAAATATAAAAGCTCCCACAGCAGGAGTCCTCTGGCTCAGAGGCTGGGTGAAAGAAGGCAGCTCTGACAGACTGCTTAGCTGGCCACACTGCTCAGAGCCTTCCGCTTGCCAAGATTTGTCTCAGATATTGAGAGGCAGACACTGTCCTTTGCAGCCGTGGTACGTCACCATATGAACTGAGCACTACTAAGAGGTTCAGAAATATTCAGATAAAATGAAACTCAGACATTTTAAATAGATAAACAGAAGACACTTTGTACAGTCTATTGTTTTAAAATTATCCACTTAGTTGTAAGTAAGCAACAAAACATAGTGATTCTCCTCTCATAAATGGAAACTAGCTAGGTTCTCCTATAATTGGTTCAGGACCTGTAAATAAGCATATGCAGCTTGTTTTATAGCCRTATCTCTGTAGTCACTCATGCCAAACATGTTTTCCTGTTCTGTTGTTAGTTTTGCAACAAGTCCCAAGAGTTATTTACAGACCCCTTAGTTTTATCTAATTTAACAGCTTTGTGTTGTCAGCAGTTTTGCTATCTGATTGTACTCCCTCTCCTCCTGGTCATTAATAAATAGATGGGGATGGAGAAAGAGTGAAATTAATCCTAGCAGTGATCCTCCAGTACAGTCCCTGTGGCATCACACTGCTACCACCTTTCCATCCCAACGATCTGCCATTCATCCCCATCCTTTTCTCTCTCTTTCCTTTAATCCATAACAAAGACTTTATCTCCTACTCCAGGGTTACTGAGTTTCCTTAAAAGCCTCATGTGAATGACATTATCAAATGTCTCTGTAAACGTATATCCACCGATTCTCTTTTATTCAATATTTTGCTAACTCTTTTTATAACATCTGAACAGGCTAGGAAAGCACTATTTATCCTCATTGATAGGGATATCAATTTATCTGTGCTGACTTGCAATTTATTCATCCTGATTTTTTTCTCTCTCTCCTACAAAGGTGTTTTATAACTAGCTTAAATGATTTTCTGAACTATTTTCCCCATTATTGAATTAAGGTTCTCTGGTTTTTAGTTCTCAGGGAGAGCCTTAAGAGCTTTTTTAAAGATTGCTACAATGTGGGCCATTTTCCAGTTATCCASTGGAGTGGCTGTTTTAATGATAAATTACATATCTTTAATGATAAATTATGTTAGGCTGGAATTGTGTTTCATTCTTAGGATTCCTTCAGAATCTCCAATGAATTCCGTCTAGTCCGATGAATTATTGGAACCTTTATTTCTTGAGTTGTTACACCACCATTTTAATACCTTTTGTCCAACAGAGCTTCAACATCATTACATGTAATTTCAGACCAGAGATTCACCTCCACCCCCTCTTTTATGACACTCAAATAAATCATTTAGCTTCACTGCAATTTTTTCTCATTCTATGCTTTCTTCCTTTACATTTAGCAGCCTAGCAGGCTTAAGTATAATAGTCAGCTTCCCACATCTGATTTACTTGTATCACTTCTTATTATTTGTCATCATGTGTTTGACTGTTTTTGTGTACCTTCTGAGCTTCCTTTTACTATATGAGTTACATCTTGCCTGCCAAATGTTCCATTTTATTAACATTACTTTAACCGAGTATCCATTTCTGAAAGATGCTTTGGGGACCAATATTAATTCTTGTATTCTACCATTTAATTATCCTGTGCTTTCCTTTCTTTCTTCATCTGAACTGAGGAGTTCTAAAACATGGGTCATAAATAGCTCCAATTTAAAGTTATAGATCATGATTTTAAACTTTACTTTTCTTCTTATTTCTCTGGAAGAAAAATCTTGCTTTAAATACTGATATTTTACATATTGTTTAATCTACTTAGCTGGAATGTGATTCCATGTACCCATATTTGTAATTGGAAAGGAGATACTCATGTAAATAAGGRTATCATAATTATTCTTATCCTATTTATTGAATTTGGGACCATACTTTCAGAACCAAGCTAATGTTACWAAGCTAATGAATTCTATTACTCATACTCCTTTTTAATACTTAATCATTTTTATCCATAGGTCTGTGGTGTGTTTACACTACCGTATTAGTTTTTCCAGGATCTAGAATTTGTGTGCTAAAAGGGTTATTCTACTCAGTTCCTACTAATCACACTAATATACTTGAGTTCCCATCAAYGGCTTAGGTGGCACACTTTAGTTCCTTCCATTATTATGCTCTAGAAAAAATGGTCATCCCCTGAGATTTTCTTCTAAAAAACGTTACTTATTCACAATTTCTTCATTTCTTCCCAACATGGTACTGCTTTCTCAACCATCAGTATGCTCACATTCCTATATCTCCGCACCTTTCTGTTGCTTACATATCTGTAATTTAGTAGCCTGGCTCCCCTTCCTCATCCAAGAAKCCAGCACTAAAGTCATTTTAGAAGTTTAATTTATTTCTTAAAGTTATATCGCTGTTAGTATTCAAAATCAAGAAYGTAAGTAATTCCCAGCTTCTAATTTTGTTCTCCTCTCTGGGGTTAAACTCTAACGTTATTGATAGCCCTTTGTTCCCATTAATAGTCTAATTCCTGTAGCTAATTAGGTATATTAAAATAGATTCCTGTCTTTACATGTGTTTGAACAAGTAATGAGTAAAACTGCAAGTGGTGTTCGTGAGAAATGTCTAGTGCTCAGACTTTTGAAAAACAGACCACTTAGATTAGGACTAATCAAGCATTTCATAGTGAAATAATCTTGTCCTAGAAATACCTCAAGAGCCAGGCGCTCACTAGCAAAAGAGCCTAGAATGAAGCACATGCTGTAATCAGATGAAGCAGGCACTTGAACCCAGCCCGCCTGGCCCTAAATGCATTTTTGCTGTTATGGGGACAAGGAGTGGGATCTAAAATAAGTGTTAGAATTTGTATATAGATACTATATTTTAAGAAAATATGAGTTCAAAACTTTATCTTCTTTTTGTTTGTTCGAAAGATGGACTAATAGGATGTTTACTATCATGTCTAGTAATGAATTAACTCTAATAGTTAATGGAGTTTTTTAATTTTGTGGGCTTAAAAGCAATATTAAAATCATATGATTTTTAAAATATATAATGTACGTTTACACTCTAGAATTGCTGATCAAATTTAACATACTGTTGGGATCTAGCTACTTGGAATTGGCTATTTTCTTTTATATCTGTAAGACTAACCCGGTGAAGCCTGGTCCAAGGTGGAGYGTGCGGAAGATTTAGTGACGCTGGCACTACGCATGTTTACACTGTACACTGAAGCAGGATTCAGAAATCCCCAGACTTTCCCATGCTGGAGTACAGTGCTGTTCAGACTTTCTTTCTTGGGTCCAAAAGCCATTCAGCATGTTCTAACATCATAGTACCTGTGTTAACAAGACTTTATTACAAATCTCCCAGCAGTGGAGGCAGAYACAGCTTTGGTGTCTGCCCCACAGTGTAGCCCCTTAGCATTTGGATTGTTCCCTTTTGTCTACATTTTTTACTCTAGCTAATAGAAATCTAAGGTCATTTAAAAACTGAAGTTTGATAATGTAGTAATGCTACCACAAAATGCTGCGTTACTTAAATGCCTTCTTAATTACTAAGATTCAATGATAGAATCATTGAAGCTATTCTAGTTTGCCCAATAAATATGCCTTTGGATCTAGAAACTGCACAGATCAAGTTTGAATAGCCTATTATTTTTCAGACAGTGTAAGAGATCCTGTGATACTTTCTCTCTTAATATTGCAGAAGTAATTAGACTATACTAGAGACTTGAATTTKTGCTATTGAACTCATAGGTACATTTTAAACCTTTTCTCCTCTCTCTGTACAATGCAAAAGCCAAAATCTGGCTTTGTTCAACTGCAAACTAAATGGTTGGATGACAGGTATTAATATTCTGTTCCACTGCAGTCCCAATCACAACACACCAGATAGATTATTTTTGCTTGAAATTGTACTGGATTTGGGGAATTTGTGGATATGGTAGTTTGTACACATGATAAAAAAGCAGACCCTTTTAACCACAAGGTGTTTGCCACTCATTCTGCGGGAATGGCATCTGGGAATGGACTCTGGAAGGTGGTCCCAATCCAAAGTTGCCAGGAGTCTTTACACTGACTCCAGCAGCTATTACAACTCATCCATCAAGGCACTCTGAACACCACACCAAGCCGTAATCATTACCCACTAATGTCTGTGTCAAACCTGTAAAGATACCGTGTTCCCTAAAATCATGTCTGCTTTTAATGAAAATAAAGGGTGGTGGAGAACTCATCAATTACTGGCCAATTATGGTCATTAACTAGTTGTGCCATCAAGTATGGATTTCTTTAAATTTTATTCTCAGCTACTCGATTTTGTGTTGCCTTTGTTTTCCACAGTAGAGAGTCTTCTGCTATCAGAAATCAACTCACTACTTTGCAGATGGAATCACCATACTACATTAGATTGTAAAAGAAGAAAAAAAGTGCACCCATCCTCTTTTACAGACATTTACTCTAGCCAGTGTTGGGCTCCAGTGAGGAGTGGGTAGATTTTTTTTCTTTATTATGGAAGTAAAACATACCAAAGTAAAGTGTTCCCATGACAACTTTGTTATCATAAATATTTGTGATGGATAGGCTGATCCCTTTTTAATAGGGGTAATATTTCTGATGGCAAAATGATCAAATCACAGAGTACACTTGGGTCAAGATAATTTAACTATAATTTCGCTGTTATGGTGACCTAGTTAGACAGAACTGAAATAATTAAATCCTGATCATGAACTATCCTTTCCTTACTTCAYATGGTTTCACATGCCAAACACAATGCCAAAACTTCTAGCTGATATTTTCTATGAAAAGACACTTTAAGGTATCATAATGTTTGAAGGCTGCCAGCAGGGCAGTCTATCACTTCTACCTTACATCAAAGGGATGTGCACCCTGTTGGAGGAAGAAAATAAAGCTAGTATAAAAAACAAGACTCTAGCAAGGAAGGTTAATGTGGGCRCCTTATAACTCTGAAGATCAAGGTTCAAATTTGGGAGAAGCAAAATGCAGACTGCACCTGCAGCCTTTCTTCCTTGCCCCTGAATCAAACAAGAGTCTTCGGGAAAACGTCTGAAAAATGCCTTCATCTCTATCTCTTATTAATGTAATCACCTGCATTTCTCTTTCTGCTATCAGAAGAATGCAACTGTAATTCTAACCTTGTAATTCCCATTACTCTTCCCATGTTCTGCTTTTCCACTTCTGGCTGCAACAKTCAACTTGCCAAATCTGAGATGTAAGATGTAAGTTGTGATGCATCCTCAAGTAAGGATGGTATAAAAAATGAGGAAGACACAACACTTAGAGAGACATAAGTGCTTTCCTTTGGTAGCTACATGCTTTGTTTCACAGCTCTATTTTTATGAAGGTAAGTAATTTTTGAAATTATAAGTGAGGCAATAGCAAATTTATATGAAACATTCGTAACTGTGTAACTAAAATCGGTGATGTGTCTTCATCAAATGCATGTTAGAGAGGAACACCTTTGATGCCATGGTCCTTTAACTGGGCTAGTATTGTCGTGGTAGGTGTGCGGCTTAGTCAGTCTGGCAGTCTCTGCTGGGCCTTAGCCAAGTGCTAAATTTAAATCTTAAGGTCTCTGAGGCTTTCCTGGTGAGGGACACATGGTACATCTTTAAGATAGGAAACCTGCAGCATGCAAGATTTTAATACGGATATAGTTCTGACGCAGCAGAAACTGCAAGACTGACAAATTGCAAAGAGGAGAGTAGCAAAGGAGTGTGTGTGCACACACAGTTGTGTATGAGAAAGGGAGATAGGGAGAAGGGGGGAGAGAGAGAAAGAGGGAGAGGGAGAGAGGTAGAGAGAGAAAGCAGCATGAGCATGACAGCATGCCTTAGCAGAACTGCTAAGCAGAAAGGTCAGAAAGCATTTGGAGAGTCAGGGAGAAAGACTATGTAAGAGAGGGCCTATGAAGAGGCACAGGTACAAAAGTAAATCAGCTGATTTATATAAACAAATAAATTGATGCATGCATGTGTTGCAGGGAGAGAGWGCCACAGGTCAAGTTCACATAGCTAGCCAGGAAGCTTGCAAGTAAAAAATCTAATAAACACCTGAAGTTTATTCAAGAACTGGAGAGCATCTGAGATTTGTTTCTTTTTTTGTTGAAACCTTTCTTTAGAAAACAAGTGAAAATGAGTTTAGTGGTCTCACCTCAGTCCCACATGGCATGCGATACACCACACAATGACTGCATGGATTTTACATGGAAAAGTTTTCATATAAGGAAAATCTGGATTGTAATGATGTAATAGTGCAGATAGGAGTCCACATGRAAGGGTATTAACAGAAACTCCTGCAGCATAATTTGCCTGTGTTTCCCTGATTGTAACTAATAAGAGCCCTTATCCTCAGCAGTATCAATCACATTAAAAAGTTGTTTCTTTATGACAACAAACTATTATCTTTATTCCATTTCAAAAAGTATGAATTATGGAACATCATATTTTACAAACATTTTTCTGTACAAATGCTGCATTAAAGCACTATAACGTTGAGTAAACATCTACCTGTGTTTTGCAATATAAAGAAGACTGGKTTTTATACTGTAGGAAAAAAGTTGCATCAGTGTTTTTAAGTAGGTCAGTGACAATTCTTTACATATTTCTTAAATTTGCTTGGACTCTCCAGGTCCTGGGGTAGAAATACATGGTTAAAATTACTGTGAATAAAATATTTATGTTTTTCTTTAAAAATAAATAAACTCAGCTAAGATGTAGTAGGAGAGGTAATGCTTTCCCAGTTCAAGACTGTCATCTGCATGTTTTAAGAGCTTTACTCAGTTCAGTTTATTAGCATATAATTAACATAAGCATAATTAATATGAGATTCTCCTTGCACTGAAATCATCCCTGAACTTGGGGCTTTTAAGACAGTCCCTAAGTTTTCATTTGCAATGACAATTGTGAATATTACTCATTATTCAGAAGACCTAATTATCTTTCTAAAAATCTAGTAGGGGGGACCTTGGGGTCAATATCATGACATCTATTCCCTCCAAAAATCTTGTTGAAATAGAAACATTTACCACCTGAAGACTGTTCATAAGTCAGTGGTACTACACTGCATCAATTTGTTTTTTTCCTGCTGATCTGCCTACTAGTCCTACAGGCTCACCTGCCTGGAGGAGAGGAGCAGCTGGGGCAGGAACACCGCTGCTAGAGCCTTGAGTGTGCCTGGGTCCAGGGTCAGTGCCTCTAAAAGGCTTTTCGCTTATATTTGCGTGACACCACTGACATGTTCATTGCTGTGGAATTACAGGATGCCATGTCATCCTAGATGTTTTGTAAAGATGGTTGTTTTCATTTCACTGTAAACATGCAAATACCTCTCCCTGGATGGTATTCAGAAGAGTCCCTTGAAAAGTCAGCCATCTCATGAAGAGTCCCATGAAAAATCAGTGCAAAAAATTAGTCTTGTCATCTATAGCTCTTTCCTTGGGCAATGTTTGCTCTAGTGTTTAYGTGGACCTGAACTATGTTAATGCCCCCCGAAAAAGAAGATAGATGTAAGATATCCATGCTCTGGAGAACCTTGAAACCTGCTGGGAGCCTTGCAGGTTAATATCTGGAATGGGTTGCTTTAAGCAGAGACTTTGTTTAGTATACAAAACACTGAAAGATTGTGCTTTCTTCAGCATGTGGTTCTTACTGGACATGTATATGCTGTACCATTTTTTGGGAAAARATTACAGTTGATGCGTATATAGATTTCTGTCTCAAAGACATTGTTTGCATCAAAGAGAAGAGCATCCTGTGCACCTCAAGATGTAAAGAGTATTTTCTTTTCAGTATTTCCATAATATCCAAATTTAGAAAGCAGCATGCCCAAAAACACTGTGAAACTCTGTGTTTCTAGGGAGATCAGAAAGTGATTCCCCTGCATAGAAATATATTTTAGTTTTAGGCAAATCTCTGAAAGGTTCCTCTCAGCATCATATTCCTTGTGTTGGTAGAAATTCTCAATTGATTGCTCACACAGCGGAAATGCAGCTCCATACAATGGGTATAATGTGCCTACATAGTGCTAACAGGAAATAAAGTAGGCTGGATGGAGTTGGATGAGTGACTCTTATGTACGTGACRTGAAGATGAGCGGTCACTCCCCAGAGATCTACTGTGAGAGAAAGGGGTGACTGAAGAGGACTCCTGCTACTTCCCAAGCTTCCTCCACTGAGGCTGGAGCAATTGATGGAAACTGCCCGTAGCTGCTGGCAGATTCAAAAAAATAAATGCAGATGTTTGCCTATTTCCTTCTGTTCATTTGCAAGCCCAGCTCAGCTGCTTGTGGGGTTCGTTATGCACCATCATTGCTCTGAATTATGAACCTATTTCTTCCCAAATTAATTGCTTCTGGTTCAGTTATCTATAACCAATGTGAGTGAAAGAGCATGAAAGAAGCCACCAACGTGTGGCTCTTGTCCATTAATTCCCACAATGAAACACCTCTTCCATTAGCTTGCTTTGACAGTGGGTGGATCTCCTGAGTTYGGAAATGCAGCTCCACTTCCCCAGCAGGCTGGAGACAAAGTTTGCATGCAGAAGAGGTGTTAGGCTGTTCAGGACAGGGCTGTAACATCACTGTCTCCTGGCTCTGTTTAAGATAGAAACTCAGGTATATTGTGKCACTAGTTATGCAGCTGGTACTGGCAGAGTTCCCCTTTTGGTTTTTGGGTCAGGTGCAGTGAGATGGGTTGAAGCATCTCTCACGTGACTCTACCAACACCAATACCTGGRAGAGGCGTCTGCAGCTCTTCTAAGATTACATGGGCTGTCGGAGCTGCATGCAGACACTTGTGATGTGTGTTTGGGTTGACAGATGGATTTCATTTTCTCATTCTCAGTTTTAGATACTCTTTCCTCTCTCTCTCTCTCTTTTTTAAATAAGAAAGAAGGTGACTTTCACATTAGTAGCTGATTCCTTTTTATACTGCTTAGGATCTGAGTTGGTTGATCTAGCTTGGAAAGGAATTTACTGCTGATCCCCATGGTCTAATTTGAGGGGGGAAAAAAGAGAGAAAAAAAAACCCTCTTCCCTTCAGTTTTTGGAATTGTTTCATTATTTGTAAAGATCATAGAGAATAAATTGAGGGTGATCAATAAACACTGCAGGAAATCACAAGCTGACATCAAGGTCTTACTGCCTTGCATGAGAAATGGGAAAAAATGAAAAAAAAAACAACATTTTTCTCTGAAAGCTAACCAGCAATAAGGCATTTTTGCCTTGCTCATCAGAGTCCTTAGAAAAGAGCAGGTAAGAGTGAGGCTATTCTTAGCCCCCTTTATAGACACAAAAAGTAAGCCACAGCAACGTCCCTTGCAGGGGATCTGCTGGGGAGTGGAGAACTGGACTGTTGTGTGACTGCAAAATCTCCCTGCCCTAAAGGGCAAACGGGAACCCGCCGTTCGGTGTTGTCCACCCTCAAAACCCGCCCCCACCCCCCAAAAAATGCTTCTATTTCAGCTGAAAGATCAGGCCGAGATTTTGCCAGAGCTTAGAAAATGTTATCCTGGGCCAGGAATGAAAGYGGTTACTTCAACACGCGCACGCGAAAGCAAAGCGGTCCGAGGGAACCCCCTGCCACCGAGCGGCAGCTGCCCGGGAGCCCACGGCCAGCGCCGCCCACCACAAGCGGAGGGCACCGGGCGGCCCCGGCCCTCCCGGGCGCCTAACGGCTCCCCTC
>NW_028186449.1:726463-784324 GCF_003343005.1 Rhea americana
CGGCCGGAGGGCAGCGCCCCCCGCCCCGCGCTTTGTGTGCGGCGGCGGCGGCGCAGGGCGGCGGCGGCGGGCGCCGTGATGCGCGCTGCGGGGCGGCGGGGGGTCCGCTCCTCCCGGTGAGAGACGGGGCGGGACCCGGGCGCTGCCCGCAGGCTTTTCCGCGGCTGCGGGGAAGGGGGACTATGGACTGAGCGCCGCCGAGTGCCATGGAGTCGGGCATCGGCGCGGGCGCGCTCTGCTTCCTCCTCTGCCTCCGAGCAGGTAGGCGGCCGCCGCGCCGGGRCCGGGACCGGGACCGGGGCCGCGGCGCTGCCCGCGCCCCGCCGCCGCCCGCGGGGCGGAAAGTTGCGGCGTGTGGTGGTAACGCGGAGTTTGCGGGTCAGTTGCAGGTTTCGGCGTGGACCCCTCGCTGCAGATCGACGTGCTGTCCGAGCTGCGGCTGGGCGGCGCCGCGGCGGCGGGCGTGCGCCAGGTGCCGGGGCTGCACAACGGGAGCAAAGCCTTCCTCTTCCCAGGTACGGGCAGCTCCCTCCCCTCTCCTTCCCCCTCCTCCTCCTCTTCCCCCCCTCCCTCCTTTTTTTTGTGTGTGCTGGGGAAGGAAAGAAAGTAGCAGTCATGCTCCCCCTTTCAAAAACATGCTTAGGAGGGTTGTTCCAAAACCAGACAACAGCCCTTATTATTAACAACTTAGGTCAGTAACATCTATCACCCCATAGCCAAACTTACTGGAGTGGGCTGCTCSTTGTATCTGCTTGTTTCAGTGTATTTTTTTTTTAAGCTATGCTTTAATAGTGTGTTGACATCTTGCATGAAGCTGGAGTCAGGGATATGTTTTTGGGAAAAATCTCCATCCTCATTTTTTAAAAAAGCCTAAAAGTGACCTTTAAAAGCAAAATTTTGAGCTGAAAGCTAATGGAGTGGKTTTTTTTATAAACTTGGCTGAATAAGAGCAAGAAATATGGCTCAACAGCTGRTGGAGTGAGAAAATTTCTGCATCAATTTGTAGTTTTAAAATATGGGGGCATGGTTATTGGCTTCTTGTGGCATGCTAGGAGTTTAAGCTCTGGAAGAATTTCTGGTGCAACAGGCAAGAGGCTGTGTTTACCATACAGAATAGTTATAATTTCAGGGAGATAAGAGCTGGAGAGAGAATTTCTTTCATGCTTGCATTAATGAGATAATTTGTCAGGAGGTAAATAGTTGCCAAAGGCTTTTTTAAGGTGATCTCTGTAGTGATGTTCTTCCCTGGTACAGCCAGCATGTGTCGCTGTGGATACTAAGGTGGAGACTCACAGGCATGTGCATTAAGAAACACTGACACATGCTGTTCTTAAATGTCAGCGGTGGGCTCGCTGCTTCTGACAGAGACCTCTGAAGAGGGTAACTGCTTAGTGTGGCAGCACACTTGTACAGCTCTGTGGTTCATGTCCTAAAATAGGTGTAGTGTATAAGGTATAGTGCTCTGATTTGAGGCTCCCAACAGTGTTAAAATAGGAAAAAGTCAAAACTCCATCTGATTCAGTGGTAATACGATTAGGATTGTAATAATAAGTCTTTTTACTGTATATTTTCCCAGTTTTGGGGCAAAAAGATTACTAGATTAGTAAACAATATTTAGATTTTTCTTTTTTTTTCAGTTGTCCCCCTTTTTCTGTAAAAACAAGTATGTAAATCCCAAATAATTTGTCYATTTAGTCATAACAAAGAGGACATGACTTTAAATTTACATACACCCCTTTTCTTTTGCTCAGAGGAATGGGCAGGGGGATAACAAGGACAAAAACACTTTGGTCTAAAATGGTGGTTGAACTCAGTCAGTATCCCTTGGGAAGTCTTTAGCACCCTGCAGGATTGGATGCACTTTTTCTGTTACTGCATAATTGGGCAGCTGACATTCATTCAAGAAATGGAGGCTTCCCTGAACAGACAAATTTTCATTTTCTAACTTGCATTTAAGAATATAGAAATTTCCATACTCATTCAGACTTCTTTTTATTTTGCTCTTAGAGCTAACGCCTTGGGAACACTGCAATGTATGCTTTTTAATATAKGTACTTGCAATGTGTAAAGTTGAAATGTATGAACTGCAGACTTCAAATTTATTTTTACCTCTTTTGCCTAAGTCAAAGCCTTAGTCATTTAGACAACTGACTTGAGTCTAAAAAGATGCAAATGATTTTAAATGATCTATGAACTTGCTCTCAAAGCTTTAAACAGTGTTCYGTTTTTTTGTGCAACATACATTTTACCCTTAGAGGTTTTTTGTAGAACATGTTCTCAGCTGGCATAATCCCTTATCTGTAAATCCTCTTCAGATAATTTGTTGTTGTTGTGCTTCCTACTGGCCAGAAGTTCTAGCTGGTGCTGTCAGCCTGAGAAAGGTTGAAGCTCAGACTGTGTTACATTCTTCTGTGCAGAAAATATTCCTTTAGGTACACTTAAACATAAAAAAAAAAAGGGCTAAACAGAGGCCTTTATTTTGGAAAGTAATCATAAGAGTGGCAGGTTGAGCTGCTGACAGTTCATGGACAATTAAAATTGTACCTGCAGTTAAAGCAGAATAGTGTCCTTTTTCTAGATAGAAAGTCAGTTTTGACTGGGCAGAAATTGCTTAATTGGGTGCAGCATCAATCTTCAGCATGAGAGATTGTTAGTGTCTAATTGGCCACTGATAAATTCTTCTTTCAATAATTGATTTTTTTTTAAGGAACTTCTATTTCTAGACCATAGAGCAGAGTATGTGCTTTCTTGGTGAAGGTASTTTTGTTCTATTATGTACAATTCAGGAAACCTTAGATTACTCCTTATAGTTTCTGACTTAGAAATCAATCTAGCCATTTGAAATCTGCAGTCAAATCTGCATACAAAGTAAAGATTTGTTTCRCAAGTCTTGCCTTTGTTTTCAGTTGGATTAGATACCATGGTCTTGAATTCTAAGCTTTTTAGCTTCCTGCTGCTCCTTGATTGTGGTGGATAACACCTGAATACTGCTGTAATTTGGCCCTATTTAGCCACAAGGATTTCTTTTGCTGCAGAAATGTGATTTACAAAGTAATTGTAAAATGCTCCACTGTAGYTTGTGGGGAAAATATGAGTAGAAAATAGGAGGAAGTCTTCCAGAATATTAGTATTGCTATGTATGAACATCTGCCAGCACTTCTAGCCAACAGATTATGTCAAAATACATTGAGGAAAAAAAATTCTTCTAGCCAGAATATCAGAACAGAAGTCAGATGATCTTTGGCATAAACTTCTTGCTGGTGACTCTTCTCATACATATTGGCATTCTCAATGCCTCAGTTTTCCCTTTGCAAAAATCAATTCAATTCTTCCAAAATAAGGATAACATTTAAAGCAACACTGAAATCAGATGGGTGGAYTGAAGTGTAATTAATGTGTTTGAGGAAGGCTTTGAGCTCCTTTTGGAGATATGCCAATTATTGTCACTCTTATACTTCTTTCTTTGTAAGTATACCATGTTAATAAATTTGAGTGGATAAGTGCAGATGAAAGCAAATGTAGYCATTTTCCTATGAAATATTAAAAACCCTAATTGTTACACATGTTGCACATGTAACTTTTGTCTACCTCTTGAATTTTCATAAACACAAACAATGGGCTGCATACCAGTAGGGTTTTTGGATGTATTGGGACTATGTCTTGAGTTTGAGCATGTAATTAACTAAGCACATGCAAACTCCGACTGAGGCCAGGTATTTCAACCTGTAACAGGAAACTGCTCTGGAGTATGTGAATCTAAGGTAACAGTAACTTTGTTTCTTTCTGACAGTCCTCTCTGTAGCAGCTTTCTCACCTTATCTCACCCTGATTTCAGACTCCGTATTACATTTCTTTAACTGCTTTTGCATGTAAATACTATGAATCAAGGTTGCCTTGCCCAAAGAATTTGTGTAATAATAGATGCATCTTTCAAACACCTCCAGCAGCTGTGGAGAGTAGAAGGTTCCCTCTAAATCAAGTGAAGAGCCACAAAGTAAACATGAAAGCAAGGTGATGTGTAAGAAAAATATAGACCCGTCAAAGAAGAGCATAACGGGAGGATAGAGTAGTGCAGTTGGATGCTCACAAATACATTTAAGGCAAAATTAAAAGGGCATGATGGCATGAAAATCGGAAGGCTTGTATATATTTGTAATGMGTTCCAAATTTTGTGCTCATCTGAGTGTTGTTTTTTTTTTTAAACCAGTTAGGATATGTTAATTTTAACATGGTTATAAACAATGCTTATGTCTTCTTGATGAGAAGGGACAGTGCTGGAGGCAGTATATGGTAGATTATGATGGGGAACAAGAAGTGCTATAAAACACCAAAGAGCTGATTTAATCTGTCAGTATGATACATGAAAGGACTTAACAGTACTGCTTTTTCTTTCTTTTCTTTTCTTTTTTTTTTTTGGAATTGGGTCTTGCTGGCACAAACTACTGGCAGAAAATAAAACTAAAATAGACCAGTTTGTATAAATGGTTTGTTACATATTGCTGCATGGCTAGATGATCAGCCCAGTACTTAAATGCTAGCAAGACTATTACTACCTATATATCCAATGTTCCTTGGAAGGATCACTGGTTTCTGACCAATGGTATCGCTCGTAATATTGCTAAAAGTGCTAGAAGAACATCTCTAAAACCAGGTGACAAACKTTCTCTTCCTATAAAAACAGAATTTAGGTTGGCTATACACTTTACATGCTTTTTTCCTTGCCACCTGTCACTGGAGCTATAGACAGATGCTCTCTCCTGGTTCCAGCTGAGCCTGTTCAAAATGTTACTGTTCCCAGCTGCTTATCACYGCCCAGTAGCTAGAGGTTACTGTCCCCACAACTTTTCCAAAGCAAGAGATCATACGAGCACTCCCTAATCTCCTGATGGCAAAGCCAGCCAGCAGCTGGAGCTAACTTGGCTGCCTGCAGTGATGTGCATTAGTGAGTCCCATAAGATGCGCTCTCTCCAGCTGTATTAAAGACCAGAGTCCTGTCCTAGAGGAGCTGTAACAGACAGCTGGAGGAGAGGCTGCTCATGTCACCAACTGGCATAGCTGACTAGTGTAGAGTGTAGCTATCTGCAGCTATTTTTCTCACAAGCTCTGATTTCTCTCTTGGAATCAATGCATCCTCAAAATGTGGGACCTCCAGCATAGAGGTCACTTGTGGATATTTAATATTCCCAGGACTTTTTGAAGTGAGAAAGGAAAACCCCTGTCCTATAGTTTTGGGAAAGACTGAAATAACTCCAGTACTTGCTAAAATGAAACTCTTTTCAGCACTAGGAATATCTAGTGTAGCCAATTACTCTGACAACTCAGTGGCCAGAGAGATCCAGATTCTGAAATACCTGGAGCAGCAGCTTATCCCTACCACTGATGCTCTCTTTGCCCTTCCACCTTCTGTGTCTTCCAAGGTTGACTCCTTCACCCCTGCATTTGCTGCTGATAGTAGCTATTGGGGCAGAGCACAACTTGGGTTGAGGTTACAGCTGGGGTGGGGGCTAGAGAGAAGAACCCTGCAGAGCTGGGTGACTCCTGCTTCTGCTGGAGTTTGCAAAGTGGGGACAGCTGCTGTGAGACAGCCTCACTCCACAAGTATGAGTGAATATTCGGCATCCGCCTTCTCTTGGTGGTGGTGGCAGCAGTAGCAGGAGGAGGTGTTTGGGCAGCATTTGCTGCTTGAAGAGTCTGCCCAAAATGTAGGCGGTGATATGTGAGAATCCCGTGTGCCTTTCCTGTCCTGAGCCAGGTGGAATTAATGTGCACAGAGCTGTCATGTATAGCTGTGCAGTAGATAAGTACACACTTTACTGCTGAACAATGATAAATATACCTAATATTGGAGATTGTGTTGTGCTGTGCTGCACACTAAATACTGCCATGCTGGCTTATTTAAAAAAAAAAATTAGAAAGCTATCAAAAGAAGAACAATATAGTTGACTTGTGAATAAGAAGGAAGAGTATAGGGTAGAACTGAGAAGTAGAATGTAAATGTGGATCTAATATACTGCAGTTGCCAAAGAAACTTGGATTTCTAGAGAAAGGATGCCTGTAATTTCTATATGTAGTCATTAGCACCTAGTTAATGCAGAATAATGTTAGGGAATGATAGAAAATTTGGCCTGTAGTATGTAGGGATTGTAACTGTCTAATGCTGAAAGTTCCAAATAATGTCTTTGAGAATGTGCATTAGTTGTGTAAAGCATCGTGAAGGCTTAAGTGTAGAGCAATAATGTTTTAAGGATGACTTAAAAAATGATGTCACTGTTCCTCTTGTAAAGATTTTTTTTTTTACACAGATTTTTTTTTTCTGTTTTTTATTTTTCTATAATGGCTTTTGTGGAGGGGAAAGAAACAAAATTAAATATACCCTCTGAAGTTTTTGAGTTTTTTTTTTTTTTTTTTGCAGGTACTTGCATCTCTTGCCATATGTCTCAGTATGGGTGCTTGGCACCTTCTGGTGTATCCAAACAGCTTAGACTCTGCAGGAAGACCAAGCACRAGGAGAAGAGATATGTGCTTGCTGATGTAGTCACTGTAACTTACCTGCTGTGATCCTGGGGGGAAGTGATGCTGAACAGCATGGTTTCCGCAGCTTTGGCTCAGCTCAACAGGCTAGCTAAAGCCTCCTGCCTCTGCCACTTTGCCCTCCCCAATAAACTTATATTTGCATTTAGTAAAGGAGCAGCTGAATACTAGCTGATTCAGGAGCCATGTCATACTTTGCAAGTAGTCTCATTGACTTCAGTAGAATTTCTGTTGACCTGGYGTTCTTCACAGCCAGGTTGCTTCAAATATTTGCAATAAATAGAAGTCTCTGGGGCTCCTTTTCTGTTGGGGCAGTCCAAAATATTTTTTTTCCTGACAGTTTTGTTTTGGTTAACTCAAATGACCATGTTCTGTGTAAACACTCAGTTTTGCCCAAACCAATTCATACTTAATTAACAACAGCCAGAGTTGCAATTACTTGTTACTAGATTTGTAATCAGGCCTTTTCTAAAGGTTTAAAAAACTTAAATTTCTAGAGATTTTTGTCTCAGATAGACAGATTGTCTGGGTAGTATTTTCCCAGGGCTCAACCTGCTGTATTTATTTGGAAGTTGAAGACCAGTATGAGGTGGGCTCCAGGTTATATGTGGAACAAAAATACAGGAAGATGRTATTGGTATGCTGCTCTGGGGGTGAAGCTGCCCTTGTGCCCTGAGAAGGGGAGCCAGCCTCTCCTGCTGGAATAGCAGGGTGCTGTGATCTCAGGTGAGGTTAAATGTTATGCTGGTAGTGAGACCACATCTGTTCTGGGTGCCAGAAAGAACCGGGCACCTTGCTGCATGCGTATCCTGAGAGGGAGGGCRCAGTGACTGTTCTGGGTAGGTGTCAAGCATGTCTTTCCATACTGCTGGAGGAGGACTAAATTAGCAAAGGGTAGTGACGTGGGAAGGCAAGGTCTTGCTAGCCTTATATAACTGTTTTGTTGTGACATAGTTCTGTGGTGGTGTAGAGTGGCTGAGACTAGCTGGGCAAGGGGTTTTTATATTTTTATTGCATCAGTGTTTATTCCTCAATGCTGCTTCAGAGGACAGCATTTCCTATATGTTCCTTCATGTTGTAGATTAACCTTTATGTCTGTTTTTTCCCCTCATTCTCACACACTATTGTTTGCTCGTAAGACCTGGGAAATAAATTTTCTATGCTCCCCTTACTGCTTGCAGTCTTCTAGTCTGTATTCACCAGGGTATAGGGATGCTGGCTTGGAGAGGTAAGAATGGTTAATTTTGCTGCTTCCACTGCGTCTTAAGGGAGGTATAGAACTGAGCTCGTAAGTTATTTAAAACCAGTGGATAAGAGCTGGAGTTTATATATAGCTGTCACAGGAAACTATGCTTTCATGTAGTTACTCTTCAGTTCTCTCTACATTGTCATGTTTGGTTACGTGCCAAACTTAAAAATCTACTCAGCAGCAGTGTTTTCCTACCTTAATTTTAATTTTTAAGGTAGAGCTGGATATAGGGTGAAGCATTAGACAGAATTCTTAACAAAAAAAAAATAAAAAAAAATTGCAGCTCATTTTTTTTCTAAATCCCTCAATATTTTGTCTTGATATTTAAAATGTATTGATTTGTCCATCTCTGTCCAACAACTTTGCACTGGAAAATCTGAAAAATATTGTAAGAGTACTTTAAGTTTTTGTTTGGTCATTTATTGTTTTCAATGATGAATATCCATTATGACTGCTTAGTTGAATTTTTCAGGTAGCTCTCACTGGACTTTAAAAATTTAAGACAAATTTGTTGTGAAGATGTTATTTAAGTCATGGTCTCATTCAGGGAGTAAATTCTTTCTTTAAAGCACTTTGGAAAAATTGCTGTAGMTATTTTTAATGTGCAAGAATTTTGCAGAAAAATCTGGTATTTATGTTAAACTATATTTTAGTTTGCTCTTTTTCATGTACACTTTTCCGTATTCCTGATGACTTCAGAGAGAAATAGGAGTTTAAAAAACTTAGTTCAGTATTTTGCCATCTTGGGAGATGGTACTGACAACTCTGTGTACTGCAGAAAGATGCTAAAATAATGGGCATGCTGTAAAAGAGAATTCTGAAGACTGTTCAGAAGGGTTTTAGCAGATTAACATATTTGCAGCAGGAACAACATTGTTATGATAGACCGTAATGTTTCCACAGGAGCCATTACAATCAATATTGCTAGTGATCCATAACTGAGAATTCTTTTAGTGGYATTTGAGTGGCAATTTCCCCCGTAAAAAGAGACCCACAGTTTTAGAGTTGTTCTGTTAGACTGGGTAATATTTGTATTGTTTTCCCAGTATAAATGCATTTGTAAGTGTAATTTGAAAATGATAATGTCCTTACTGTTTATCTGGTGGAAAAAAGTCACTGTAAAGAAGGCATGAGCCTGCCTTGACTCCATGGCTGGAATCTAAGAGTCTCTTGATACAAATGCATAATGAACCAGAAAGGTTCCAAAGGAACTTCTGTGGTTTTGAGGTTAATAATCTGTGTTTTTAATAGCTCCCTAAACATGTATTTGTGTAATAGGCCATGGCTATTCCAAAAGCGCTAGAAGATTTCCTGTAACACTAGCTAKTATCTCTTGAACTTGAAACAGTCTCCAAGCTTGTTCTGCACCCATTCTGGGAGTGGGATAAACCCGAGGAAACTTCTGTACTCTGCCRAGTAAAGCTCTCGACAATCTCCACATACAGCATTAGCATTTGAAGTATAAGGAAAGCATCTTGTACTAAGATTTGGCAGCTTGCTTTCTTTTTTCCTTAAAGGATTGTCTGGGTTGTTGCATTCACTTCTGTTTTTCTCCATTTCCAAAAATACCAAAAACAGCAAATCCAATACAGTAAAGACCYAGCTTACTAAAACAGATTCTGGAAKAACTAAATATGTACAACTTGTCCAAGCAAAGACAAGTGTTGCATAAATGTCTAATATTAGTCTCAGAAGTTCAYAATGAAGGAATCTAGTATTCAAAGAGCTAGAACTAAAAGTAACCTAATGATATAAGTGGARAGGATCCAAGATAAGAGATATAGTGAGCTAGTTCATATTGTAGAATAACTACTAAAAGAAGTGTTAAAAATTTCCATAATTTTGATTTTGTACAACATAGCTCATTTCTTTTTTAAATTTCATACTGTGTTGTAGTCATTGTAAGACATTCTGTTAAGCTGAAAATAAAGCAGATGATTCTTTAAGTTTTCCTATAGTCTGGAAATCTGGGTTGCTACAATGTAGGGAGAGACTCTCAAACACATGGAGTATCAAACACAATATTCATTAAAATCAAACTGGTGCCTTTGAATACTAAAATACTAAAACTGTTAAGTGCTCTTGTTTRTTTTAATGGTGCTTGGGTAAGAACAAGCCTATAAGAGCAAGGAAATCAGAGTTTGGATGAATTTCTAATTTTAACTCATTTAAGTTTATAAATTGTGCATGTACTTTAAAACTTGTGACTAATTCACTGGGGCTAGCAGGCACACTCATGAAGCATGAATCTTTTAATATAGTTAAAAAAAACCTTCTTGCAGGAGAATCTGAACTTTTGGATTTCTTGGGACCTCTAGGAATTGTAGCTCGAGTCCCAATGTGTATCACAAAGCATGGAACTCTTTCAYGTGAGACTTGTGATTCAAAATTTTTCTAGCCTTTTTCTTTCCTTGGCATCAAAACAAACAACAGATTAGCAGAGCTTTTTGTTTGGTTGTGTTTTTGGGGGGGTTCTAGTAAGATATTTTGGTGGCCTGGGTGCTATTTCTCTTTTTAGTCATGACCACTGGCCCTGTTCCCTTCATTTCTTCCAATACCTGGTTTCTCATTACAGTTGGATCTCCTACCTTCTCTTTCCATCTGCTGATGTTTGCTCAGGCCATTGCCAGAGATTTCTGTGGCTAGCAACAGAATTGCTGGAAGTGTCTGGCATGGTTCAGACAATTCCCCCGCTCCCCCCCCAATGGTGGCCTTGCTGTGCTGCTTTTGTTGTTGGAATGGAAGTTTGGGCTTTCTTATTTATTTATTTTTTWAAAWTTTWWTTTTTTTTWAAATCCGAGTTGGTGACTTTCCTTCAGTCAAATTAACCACRGTGATGGAGTCTGTTTGAAAGGTTATCTAGGAAATAAAGATCTGCTTCATGCTAATGCTTTCTTAAGCTCACCGTTGTATATATAGACTGAAAATAAACTTCTAATGCTTAGCTTGAGCTGGAGGCTTTGGTATCCCTGCTGTGAGTACAAAAATTTTATAGCAAAAGCTATAAGTTCCAGCAATAGCTCAACTGCAAAGAGGGAGAAATCATTAGGTTTCTAATACGAAAGGAAAAAGCTAAACCCTCCAGGGCATCAGCAAATGCAGGCCTCAGGTGGTTGCTCCTCTGGAGTAACCTTATAGGTCCCAGGAAGAGGAACTATTGAGAGAAAATGACTGATCAGAGACCATTAGTAGGTCTCTGAGTACTTACATAGTGAGGAGGAGATGTGGTGCGTTGGCTGGAGGATATAGGAGTGTCTGCACCCAGCAGCATCCTCATCCAAAGGTGYCGTGGTTAGTCTCCTACCATCTGTCATCCTACAACCCAATGCACCATCCTGGCTGCGACTAAAAATATTTCAACACTTGTTGGCTAGATGATACGTTTGAGAAGCCTGGATTGTGCAGTGTCTTCTGCAAGGAGGATAGTTCATATAATCCAGCTTGATCTACATCCAATGTAATCTGCTTGTGTAGTTTATTATTGCTGTTAGTTTTCACTTTGTTTGTAACTGATTCCACTTTTACCTTTAATAGCCTGCTTTTTCATTTGGAAACAACTAACAGCACTGCTTCCTCTGACTTTCTCCCCATGGTGTGACTTGCATAATTTTATAAATTCTGGCCATTCTGGCCAATGGCTTTCCATTTATTCTGGAAATAAATGCAGTCTTTTAGTGGTTCTTCTGTGTGGTGTGCCTTTATTTCATTACCAGTACAGCTGGAAGGCAATATATTTTTCTTGTGCTCTTCATTCTGTGTCCCGATGTTAACAGCATTGCTAAGTGCGATATTTTTGTTTGTTAGGTCAGTTTGACACAATGTGCTCATATGACAGTATGCAGTCAAGCATAACTGGGTGCATGAGCCACTGATGGCAGCAGCACGGAAAACAAGACAGGCTTGGTTTTTCTCTGCAGGTTTCAAGGTGTTCTCAGCGCAGCTTCTAGAAAACTATTTTGCTCCTAAAGGAGTGTGTGAGTGTATGTTTATACATATATATTTATAAAGCTGTGCTAGCTGCAGCCTTTTAAATGTAGCTAGAACCTAATTCAAAATGAAGAAAACAAAATCCCACTCTTCACTTGTTCTGTATCCTTGTTCAAACATAATTGGTTTTATATTGGTGTTGGCCTCAAGCAATGTAAACAACTTCATTGCAAGTAGCAGTGCTTGGTATTACCTACAAGAGAGCGAATAAAAGGCGTTCAGAATTTGAAGAGGGATTGATAATAGTGTTGGAATACAGACTGGAGAGAACTAGTAATCAAAATGCTATTGCATCTTATAGTTGATAACCCAGAAACTACGAATCACCAGAGAACTTTACAATAACAAACACCTGATTCAGGGCTTTACAACACTTTAATTTGCGAAGAGTTGAATGTCTATAGCAAGAACAGAAGTTATCTTTTATCTTTGTCATTTTTGTTATCGTGTAATATGTCCCCATTGAAAGGCACCCTCTCTCTTGGTGAGCGTATCTTGCATGATGACATATTTACAGTGAAAGAGTATTTCTGGTAGACGGGGACAATGTCTTTCTGTCATGTACATGTTTAGAAATGCCCGATAGTACTTTTGTATGCACTTCTGCTGCATTGGTACACGTTTTCCTTTCAGAAATAAATGCTCAGGAGTTCTTGTAGGTTGTTACTGATTCACTGCTAGTAGATTTCAGTGTGACTAAACCTAATCTTCATTTTCTTTGACAGTTTGGGAGTTAGTTGTTTTAGTAACAATCTAGAATGGTAGGATCTGTCTCAGCCTCCAGTGCTAAGAATATAGACTTCTAATCGGGAGCCTGAGAAATGTAAAGTTCAAGTTCTCTTAAAATGAGGTTTCTCATCCCTTTATTTGCAAAACCTTGAAAAACTACCTATAGAAATATGCTCTATTTAAATATTACACCTAGAATTTTCACTATATTTATCTTTTTGCTGAGTACAAAAGTCATGAAACCCTCGGATGTGGATCCCTCATATCTTTGAATGAGTGCACATAACCTGCTCCTCTGTGGCCAGGCTGCTTTACCTTACAGTAGATTGCTCCTGCTTCCAGCCCTGGTGGTAACTCCTTCCTTGCCAAGGGGGCTATAGCCAAAATGGATGTCTATAATGGTGTAAATCTAGACACTTGATCTTGCTGAATTTATTTCCCTGCATTGTAAGTATCAACCTACCAAGCAAAGGTGCTCAGTTGCACTATGCTGCTGACTAACTGAGCCTCACCATTATTGAAATAACACTTCCTCATCTGTAATCTAGAAAGTGAATTGCCCTTAGCAGCAGCAGTGTTAACTTGAGAACTTCACAGGAACGGCTGGATTCTGCTTGTGCAGTAGGTGGCTAGGGGTGGAAAAATGAACTTGCTTTCCCTGTAATATGATCTAGCTAAATGTTTGTACCACAACCAGTTGTTTCATACCCTAAATCCCAAGATCATTAGGGGTTTGGCCATATCTAAAAGCTTGATTATATTTTAGTGGGTAACACCTGACAAGCTGTTTTGTAGCCTCACAAGGATGCAAAGAGGCTATTCTAGTAGGAGAAATCCACAGTCAGACTGAGAAGACAGGCTTAGTACTACAAAAACATTCAGCTCAGTATGACTTTCTCCAGTTTCCAGAAGCAGCCAGTACATAAACTCATAGGCTTAATCTAGTTGCTAGTATAATGAACCTCAAGCTAGTACTGAGTCATCTTTTTTTTTTTTTTTTTTTTTTTGCAGACTGCTCTTAGGCAGAAACAGGTATTCAGTGTTATCATTATTTTACAGTGAATATTATGTATTACAGCCATAGTTTGCCATGGACAATCCTGGTTTTGCAAACTCTGTCCTAAAGTCATCAGAGTCAGTGCCAGGACCTGGCAGCAAGACTGAGGGATTGCTGCCAGTCAATACTCAGATTCTACCACATCAGGTAGAGGGTTTCCCCGCTCCCTTCRATTAAATTTGTTCTATTTTTGTTTCATTTGATGTAGTTGATGATTTTGAATATCCCATTAACTTTAAATAAAGTTAAACAAAGCAAAATTGCCTGGGGGCTTTGACTGTGGAAAACAACGCATTACTAACAAAGCACTTTGAATGAAATTGTGATTGCTTATGCAAATACACAAGCTACTCCAGGTTAGACAAGGGAACTAGGTGCTTAATGATGACTTGGTTATTTTGGGTCAGAAATGTTGCAGCTGTATTCAAGCATGTGTGACCAGGTGCAAAGCTTTTTTCCTCTCTTGTTCCACACTGGATGTATCTTCTCGAGCTAAGTCAAAATGACTTTATTTTTTATTATATTTAACATACCTACAAGCTATATACTTGTGTATACAGTTTTGGCTGGAAATAACATGATTAATATTTTTGAGGCTATCAGTATAAACARCCAACTGGGACAGAAAGACATGAGTTGTCAGAGACATGTCCTTCTGTAGTCTCCTGTGTCAGTGTGTTGTGACTCCCTGTAATGTACAGTTGTGAGGTATAGCTCACAAGGTATACCAGGTGTACAGGTACAGTTCAGGTCTGCCTGTTTTAAGCTTGCTGGGTGACAGAATCATAGAATCAGTAAGGTTGGAAGGGACCTCTGGAGATCACCTAGTCCAACCTCCCTGCTCAAGCAGGGTCACCTGGAGCATGTTAGACAGGGTTGCATCCAGGTGGGCCTTGAGTATCTCCAGAGAAGGAGATTACACAAGCTCTCGGGGCAACCTGTGCCAGTGCTCCATCACTCTCACAGGGAAGAAATTCCACCTCACGGTCAGGAGGAACTGCCTGTGCTTCAATTTCTGCCCACTGCCTCTTGTCCTGTCACATGAGACAACTGAAAAGAGTTTGTCCCTGTCCCCTTGACACCCTCCCTTCAGGTACTTGTACACATTGATAAGATCCCCCCCTCAGTCTTCTCTTCCCCAGGCTGAAGAGGCCCAGCTCTCGCAGCTGTTCCTCATAGGGCAGGTGCTCCAGCCCTCTGATCATCTTTGTAGCCCTACACTGGACTCTCTCCAGTAGTTCCATGTCTTGTCATCCACCAGCACTCCCAGGTCCTTCTCTGCAGAGCTGCTCTCCAGCAGATCAGCCCCCAGCTGGTACTGGTGCCTAGGGTTATTTTTCCCTAGGTGCAGGACTCTGCACCTGYCCTTGTTGAATCCTGTGAGGTTCCTCTCTGCCCAACTCTCCWGCCTGTCCAGGTCTCTCYGAATGGCAGCACAGCCCTCAGGTGTGTCAGCCACTCCTCCCAGCTTGGTATCATCTGCARACTTGTTGAGGAGGCACTCTGTCCCCTCATCCAGGTCATTGATGAAGAAGTTGAACAGGAGATGAACATGTCCAATATGTAGTTGATATTCAGAATAAGGAAGGCTGCAGAGGAAAGGTGATAGGAGCCTCTTGCAAGAACAAAYTGATGCTTTTGCCATTGCTTTTATTTGATGCAGTGGTTTGGCTTCAAGTCAGTTTTGTTTTGATTGCTTAGTTCAAGTGCGTTTTGCCCTCCTCTTTCCCTTGCAGTCTCATTGCAGTGCTTTCTGCTTGCATCTTTGTTTAGCCACTGCAACGGAAGTAAGACTGGAGGTGCGCAGAAGTGGTGCATACAGCACACTGMAAAGGGCTGATGCAGCCTGTGGGATATCCCAAGGCCCTATTCATTCATACTTGGAGACTTACTGGAGTCCTTCCCTGCATTCAGTTTTTTATTCCATGGAAATTAGGTTGTAGACAGTTTAAGCAGCACTCAGGTGCAGGTGAGTCTAGAAATACCCTGGCTGGATGCTGGCATACAAYTAGATCTCAGTATTCACCCAGGCTTGAACTGGGCATTGCTCCTGGGCTCCTTAGGTTGCATATAGCCTTTTGGAAGGGAGTGAAACTCTGACCAATGGGACCTTATAGGGCCAGTATTTGCTCTCTGCTTTAATCTTTTTATGGTAGAACTGCAAAAAGCTTCATCCTAAACTCCTGTGATTTGAATTCCTAGAGCTTTGGGGAAACTAAGTCAGGTTGATGCGGTTTATAAAAATTATAGCTGTTCCTGTTTTGACATTCTTGCTGAAGCGTATGGGAACATATTGGGAAGGAATGAACAAATGTGTAGGACAAACAGCTCAATGTTACATCAACTAATGTCTTACATATCACTTCAAATAGTTATATAAAGAAACTAAACTAATCAACTGTCTCACTGAAGTATCTAAAGCATATCATAATATTGCAGGGTTTTAGTCTAATAAGGATTGTTTTACTTCTTTCTATTTAGCTTTCATTAATCATTGTTACAGGAGTATGACTTGAAAATTTGGATGCTCTGTGCTCTGGTTAAAAACCTGTTGTACCTTTTCAACCTTGCAAAGAGTTCGCATTTGGATCGGCTTCCCATTCTGCCTCTTTAGCTGAGAGAAGCTGTGCCTTCTTCAGCTACTTAAATAAAAGCACAATGTAAACAGTTGCAGATGTTGTTGCCCTGTGCAGGCTGTGTGAAAACATTAGCCAAAAATGTTAATAAGGAGAAGTGACACTGAATTTATGCATATGACACCAATTCCAAATAGTGTAGGAAAATAACAGAACTGAGCTAGCCTTATTATGTTCTTCAGACTCCTTACCCTGCAACCCTTTGTTCACAAGCCACTAGAATTAAATTTGGGCASTTCAACAAATTTAGTCGGATACAGAATCAGTTTACAGATGCTGCTTTTAAAAGCTTATTGTGTGCGCATTAAACTGGAACTGTGGAGTCCAATTAATTAGAATACCCCCTTCTGAAGTGGGTCTGCAGAAGTTTGAGGTTTTATAGTTCAGTTCATACTATTTGCTTGGCCTAAAATGCACTTAAGAGCATACTCTTTCTTAAGAGAAGGTTCCTATTCCATTTAATAAACTATTTTTATTGTGAACTGGAAAATATCTGTAATGAATGGCTTGCTCTTAACCATTTTTGCATGTTGTCTTTTCATTATATAATTTAACATGCGGTGGTGCAACGTTTTTTTGGGGAGACRCAAGGAGTTAGTTATAGCTGTCTCAGTGCCCTGATGCAGTTTCTTCTATGTTTGCCTGAGTCCTTTTGCTAGGATAGGTAAGAAGAGAAGGAATGACAGGCTGATGGCGGAGGAAAAAGGATAGGATTGCTTCTTTCTGTGGCACCAACTGGAACTGCTTTTGGACCTCTGGAACTGTTGAAAGATACTTATCCTGGCTATAATGTAGTAATTACTATCTCATGAGCCTAACTAAAATGGCTGTGTCTACACTTARGTGTGTAATATCTCCAGGAAACTCTTTCATGGCTATAGTGTTTGCTGCGAAGCTCTGGGTGCAGATTGTTTGAGAGGTGAAAGGTATGCCAGGTGCTGAGTACRAGTGTCCCCTACTATTTGGGTCTGCAGTTGCAAATGCAGTTCAGAGCAGCCACTAAGCTCACCCTCTGAAGGACTAAGGTCCTCTAAGTCTTATGGTCACCAGTTTTCTTTCATAGAGTGTTCAGGCTGCTTCGCAATGTTAGATCTTAATCAGCTTGGCTTTCTGATCAGCTGACTGATCGTCTGATAATTGACTGTGGCGGCTTAAGACTGACCACCTTCCACTGTTTGTCAGCATCCCTTTTGGAACTACATCGTGTAAACTCTCCTCAGTGTGTGCAAACTTAGCTGAATTAATTCTAATTATCTTCAGCAGGCTAAGGCAGCTGGCTTGGACTGCAGCAAAGAAATGCTCAGATGATCAGTTCTGCTGARCTTGCTATGGGGGAGTTACTGTAGAAGAAAGGCAGAAACAAAAACCTGGAGAGGGGGATGAGGAGAGATGGGGCATCACAAACTGCCACTTCTAGGAGACGAGAAGCCTGGACTGCAGCCTCGTGTTTAATTTCAACTTCATACTAAATGCTCTGTAAATACCTATTGTTAGTGACCATTTCGCTGACCATTATTCTCATTGTATGAGAATGTTGCATATTAATTCTGCCTTTCCACAACCTCCTACCCCCAGTCTATTGTGATGTTTTCAGTACTTTTGCTAACTTGCATGTCTGAAACCTAGTTGTGCGTCTTATTCCRGAAGTATTATAATTCCTTCTAAAGGGCATTTTCATGCCATAACTTTTGAATTGAACAAGAAGTGCACATGCATTGTATCTTGAGGTTAGATTTTTGTTTCCTTCATTTTCACTTTATTCTTGAGTATATTGAAAACTGAATGTTAACACTATGAGTTTGTGGGTTTTTAAGGGTGGGATAGAAGTCAAACGTGTAGCATTCTTAGAAAGTAAATCCACTATATAGATATCATAGCTAGAGATGAATTTCTCCTTCAAACTGCTAGATCTTTCCATACTTTTGTATTCTAACATCAAAATATTTAGGCTTTCAGTTGAGTATTAAATTAAAAATGTTCACAGTAACAATTTATTTTCATACAACTCATTAGAAATAGTTTATCATCTGAGATATACCAATTTGGTGTATGTTCCCTTCCACAAGCTGTTATGGAAGTAGTCCAGTTCCTGTAAGGTATTTTCCTTCAGTCTTGAAATGATTGCTAAAAGTCAAACGTCAAGACCAAGCTTGCCTCAGTATTTACTGAGCATAGTTGGTGATCTATCAGGCAGCTATGTTAGTGTTCAGTGGTAATTGGAATGAGGGATTTACACTGTTGTTAGTGTAAAAAGAATGAATCTAGTGGATCAAGGACCTTTTAATGGTCTCTTCTAGAAATCCACCTGTTACCAGCCCTCAGCAAACTATGTTTGAGGGAAACCTGAAGGAAACCAATCAGATTCGGTCAATGGAAGCAGAACGAGACCAGCTGGGGAATTTTCTGCAGTTCTGCTATTTCTTGATATTTTGATGCAACTTTCTCTTCTCTCTTTTGTTGGCTTTTTTCCCCTTCCAACCCTCTTCCTGTTCCCCTCAATAGATGACTGCATGCTCGCTCTCTAACTTAGAGTAAGACTTATAGGGCCAAACACAGAAGCTATTAAATGAAGGATGTGTGCAGCTTCTCCACTATCACATCAGTGTAGGTGTGTGCTCTATCAACTTTGGGTAAGTGGCAGGGGGTGAGAGACAACGTGTAAATCAACTAACAATTGTTATTGCCCTTCTTCATCCTTCACTTTCCTTCTAGCAACTCTGTCAGCCTTTCATTTGAAAGGGAGTCGGCTAGCATTAACGTGGAGTGAAAGAGTTTAGGATGTTCATAGTGTATACTCTATACCTTTTGTTTCTCGGATCTCATCTACTGAAATCAAAGCAAAGTATTTCTGTCAAGAAAATACGTAATGAACATAGGAAGTTGGAGAGACAAGACTGTTATTACACTGTAGTAATAATTATTACAGTATAAGCAAGATTTCACATATTTCAGTGGTCTCAGCTTGCTCTTGTTTTGTTCTGTCATCTTCATCTAGTTTGAGCTGCACTGCTCATCTTGACCGAAACTTCTGAGATTGCAAGCCCTTCAGGCAGAGAAGCTCTGCTTATCAAGGCAGAGACTCTTTTGACTGTGCATGCAAGCACGTAAACAAAATTTTATTACTTTGTCAGATCTTCAGGGATCAATCAAAATGAGATTGTTTTAGTTTYAGTGTAAACATGTGATGTGGTTTTGGGCCTCCAACCAGATTGTGTTAAGGGCTCTAATTATGATTAACCTGCAGTAAAAAAGGTGTTGGTTGGGCTTCATAAAGTGAGAAGAAAACCTGCAGACACGGTTGGAGGATGTGCTTTGCATCTGAAAATTGGTCTCTATATGCTTATAAGTGAGTTCTATATTTGCATTTTCCTGCATTCTTCTGTATCATGATAGGGAAGTTGCTGTGAAGAACTTGAGTGCATAAAGACTTATAATAATGATTAAAGAATGTGTTCCATGTGTGTCCTTCCTCAACTCTGTCTGGTGGGAACGGACTGTTTATATTGCTGAAATTGTTAATGCAGTTAAACTATCTTCCAGCATGCAAACCAATGTCATTCCATTCTGTTAGTGTCCCTTGGCTAGAAATGAATGCTTTGATGTAATTGTATTTGAGTTGCATTATGCTGCAGTGAGGAAGTTCCACAATCCACAGTGGAAAAGATGTGAAGTTTCAGCTTTAAAATGCTTTTTTTTATTGCTCTCTCTCTCTTTTTTTTTTTTTTTTCTTTTACAATTGATTGCAACGGATAAAGCGTTACAGCTAACGAAAGAGTATTTGAAATTGAGAAATTCTTTTTTTTTTTTTTTTTTTTTTTTCTTTTTTCCTCTCCCCCCCTCCTTCATTTTTGGATTCTCCGTTGCAAAGGAAAATGGATCCAATCCAGCCTGGTGTGACATTGTAGGAGTTCAGCTAGGGTTTCTGGGGTGTAGAAATTACTGACTTTCTTAAACATGTATTACAAAATATTCCTGTTCAATAAACCACAATAAACTGTTAGTTAGCTGTCAATATGGAGTAGCGTTATTATAGATATGGCTTAAAGTATAGACGTRTGTTTTCAGAATATCTCTTACTGTGAGCTCAGCTCCAGTTCTTCCAACAGAAAATCAATGCTTCTATTGCAGTTAGCTCTCTGCTTGTTCCTGTCCCTGAATGAGTGTCCCAGAGTCAGAGCTGGATGGTCAAATTATAATAAGAAGCTTATGAATTGATTACACACTTTAATGAATTGATTTTATGCATTAAAAACAATATATTAAATTTTTAATAGTATAATATATTGTGGAAAACCTGGGAATTGTTCTTCTGTCATTTGACATCTTATTAGTAAATTATCTCTCCAGAGGGCTGAAGGTTGGGCCTTTTGTATTCTTATCCTCTATGCAAATTCAGCAGAAGTGTTGTTTCAGCCTTGATTGTTGGGGGCTCTTAAAAGCAAAATTGTTTTTTTGTGTATGCAATTACTCTGTGACAAATGTACAATAACATTGCTGCTGCTGCTTACACAGGATGTCATGTACAACTGGTGTATATAGTGATTAATTTTTGACAGTATATTTTGAGAGATGGTTATTTTTAAAGCTCATTTGTGACTCTTACTTAAAGCTCAGTAAATTGTCCCTCAAGAGCTGCTGCTTTTTGTTTTTTTAATTAATTGTGCATATATATTAAACATAGCATTTTGGTAGATGTCATAAGATATTTGCTGAGGTCTCATTTCACAGTTTAGGCTTGTATCCAGTGCTGTCACTCTGCAATAAAGTGCAGAGGAGCTGCACTGCTAGTCCGTGTGTATTTTGTATGAGATACTAATGGTACATATGGCCATCCATGAAGAGAGTAAAATAGCTATGACCCTGTCTTTAACAAAAAAAGAAAGGAAAAATAAAATGGATGTTGTATTAAAACATTTTTTTTTCATTGAAATGATTCACATTTGATTTAAGACATAATGTTTAAAATACTTTGGTCCCTGCTTTTTTGCCTGTCTGCATTGTGCCACTGTGGTGTAGCTTGTTTTGTTGACTTTCCCAGTTGAGGGTGCAAAGTGAAATAAGATAGTATTCTGAATGTCTTTTCTGTGTTTTTTTTAGATACTTCAAGAAGTGTAAAGGCATCTCCAGAAACAGCTGAAATCTTTTTTCAGAAGTTAAGAAATAAATATGAATTCACAGTCTTGGTGACCTTAAAGCAAGCCCATTTAAATTCAGGGGTTATTCTTTCTATTCATCATTTAGATCACAGGTAAGTCTGCTACCTGTATGCTGGTAAATGAAAGCATGTGTGTTTGTACAGTCAAAAGCTGAACATAAAGTAGGGGAAGAACTGTCAGGTAGCAAGTCACTTGCAAGTACTTAGTGTGTGTGTGTGTGTGTATATATATATGCATATTATACAGATTCAAAAATTCGCAAATCCAAATCTGCCAAGTGAAAGTGGAACAGCTGTCACTCTTTAAATGTCTCTTGCCACTTGGGGCATGAAAAGCCAGTTCTCTCCAGTTATAAGTGTAAGGACTGCATTCTGAGCTGGTGTAAAACTGCAGCACATCAGTACAGCTATACTGATTTGCAAAGCCTGTGGCCCTGGCCCTGTAAGTGTGCTTCTTCACCAGTGAATTGTTAGCACTGAGTATGAGGGGAGGAGGAAGAGGTATCTTTTTTTTTTWAATTATTATTATACCAGGTTGTGGGCTGATACTGAATGGTAGAATACTTAATTGGTAATTCTGTCATGCTTTAAAAGACTAGAGCAGATGATACTGAGCATTTGAGGATTATTTCTTTATGATAGGATAGCAACTGCTAGAGATATGAGTTATTYTTTATATTTCCATCTGAGTAACTGCTATTAAAGATAACCACCCTGTGGTTTAGTAACAGAATAAAAAGGATTTTAAAAATGTGCATTTTCTAAGCAGTTACCAGCACAAGCAACAGATGATCTCTCCTTTCAGTTCATGCTCCTATTGTTTTCCTTTGTACAGTCCCATAATACTTTTTCTTGGTGATCTCCCTGCAAAGTAAAAGAAAAATGAAGGCAAAGACAGATGCTTGAGGGAAAACAAAATATCTGTTGCTCTGAGTGTGCAAGTTTTCATTAACAGGCCTTAGTTTTGTGCTAGAAGGTGGTACAATAGTAGCTTTGTACTATTTCCCAGAGRCCCCATCTTCTGCAAAATCTTTAAAAAATGTTCCCAAGGATCATTATGCCGAGTTTATTGAAGCATCTTTAAACAGTGTAGAGGAGTACTTAAAATGCCTCCTAGATGATGTTTATTGATCTTATATCACAGAAAAGCCAAGTGGCTCCTCTGTTAGTTGTTACCTGCTGCTCATCTCCAAGAGTGGGCAGTGTGTAATGGACAGAATTGGGCAGCTGTGATTGAGTTTCTAATTCAGATGCAGAAATATCCCAGATAACCTTGCAGTAAGACTGGAGAAATAGACCTGTTGTTGGTCTTAAGAGATCAAGAATATGTTAGATTGGCTCTATCTAGCTGTAGTAGAGAGAACCTCAAACATTTTCCTAAGGTGTATGTTATATGTTTATTTTCCGGGCTTCTTGAAAGCCTTTGGATGATCAAACAAGAAAGGAAGAAAAGGACCTACGAGATTATTTATGCTAATAAAAATTCACTTATCAGGGCAAGTTTGGATAAAGCAACTAAAGAAAAATCTATTTTTGAATACTTTGTTGCTTCCTCTTGGAGAATATTATATAATCTGATGGAAAAGAAACCTAAACTGGTCTTAAAAATGAGAGGCCTAATCTGATCCCACTACAGTTGGTAGATATTTTTGTTATATTTAGTAGCTGTAAAATCAATCTCAACAAGAGTATGACAAGAAAAGAGAATTTGACAATATAAAATTAGGTGTGCCCTTTAAGCTTTTAATAAACAGCTCTACAACACAAGAATCTACAGAATACCGTCTGTGTGCCATATTGGTGTTTGTCTAATTTATTGTGCCAAATTGAGGGATGACTTAGTTCAGTGCAGATGATACTGTAACTAGGCTAGCATCTATACCTCTTGGTTCTTTTATGGTTTCCATTTTCCTTTTTGAATGCCAATAAAGGTAATTGTATTTAGAAATTAAAAGGAAACAATTGTAAGGGTTACATTAAGTAACTGCTGCTTCAGGGTCAGATTTCAAACTCTTTTCATCATCCATTTCTGTCTCTCTTTGAGCTTGCCCCTTTCTGTCCAGGAACTTGTGTGCAAAGACTCCTTAGTTTTTAAACAACTTGTAGGGAACTGTCTATGTCACAAGTCCTTGCAGTTGGAAGGAGAAACAGCAACACAACACCTGATTCTCCACTCTATTGCACCAGGTTTAGCCTTATACAACTCCTTTAAAGTAGAAAAGCTGCACTAGTATTGAGCTGTTGTGTTGCAGGATAGAATCTAGCTGTGTTCTTGATTTACAGGATTCAATACTAGCTCTTACTTTCCTGCCATGAGAAAATAGGATGGTGGATATAAGGAAAAAGGATATAATCAATCATCACACAAGTAGCTTTTCCTGTATTTTATTTTAGAGTGGTTTCATGACACCTAAAGGTTCTAATATCTAGGGTAAAAGAAAATCAAAATATTTTTCTGAAAAATGGAAAAACTGATTGATTCAGTGATTGGAAGTGACTTCACTGATTTAGTGTCTTGGAAAATATGCATTTTGGAAAATGAATCAAAATAAAAACTCATCTTCTCATTGCATAGCCCTAGGGACTTCAGTGAAAATACACTAATATATGGCAGTTGAGGGCATCTATTAAACTAGTTGTCTCAATTTTATAATTTTAGTAAAAATGATATACTTGAGATTGAAAAGCAAACTGTGTCTGGTCCTCTGGGCTTTTTTTTTTTGTTCCTCTTTGCTGACTTCCTTTCAAAGATGATCAATAACTAATACTTTCACTGAGATGATAGTCATACACTACTTAAGGTTTTGAGTCTTAAGAACTTAACAGGATCGCTCTTAGGAGGTTTTTTCTCTCTTCACACGGTGAATGCTGTCCGTGGGGCATCAGAAGCAGAAGTTGTCCATGTAAACCTGAGGCTTAAATGTTAGAGGCTGGACTGTTGCTTTCCCCATGAAAAGTAGCTTTCTAAAGGGTTTACTRGGGATATAGTCATCTTATGCACTAAATGCTCTTATTTTTATTTTACTAATTGAGTATTGATGCTGTCTTCCTTCTCCTTTTAAGATCATTATGCTTTTCTTTAATATTTTCAAATCTTTTAAAATTGATTTTAAARTGGAAGGATCTGAAACTGTACCTGTAATGATTCTTGTCTACTTTGCCTATATTCTACTACAGAGACTATCTGTTTTTGCCCTACTAACCAGGGCACCTAGAATTTTCAGGTGGTTGTATTCTCGGATACATCTTGGAAGAGATACTTTCAGTAAAATACTGCACAACAGTAACCATTCAAATGGGTTTCATGCAGCTAAATACTTGTTTCTGGGCATGTTTGTGTATGGCATATATTTTAGACAAGGAAGTTATGAATGTTTATTTGACTTAAGAGGAGCTTCTTGATTACATATAGTGTGCTATCTAAAATCCTCTGTACTTTACAATAACAGAGTAAATATTTTGAATGATGTTAAAGTGATGCCTTCAGTCTGAGTGCAGATACTGTTACACATGAATTGCTGGGTGCTTGCTCTAAGAATTGGTGTAAGCTTCTTCACTTCTCTTCTGAATTTGTCTTGGCTGCTTCTTGATGAAAGAATCAGTGAAGAGAACTTTAATCTCTGGCAAAGTTTTAATATGTTAGGCCTCACTATTCCATCATATATTTGCATTTAAGTGATAACAGTGGAGTGATGTAGTAAAGCTTTTCCTTCCCTTCATGTTAGATGGCTTTATGCCACTAATGTTATATTCATATCTCTTTGAGGTGCTGCGTTCTAGGGACCTTAAACTACAATTCGATGATTTCACCCTTTAACTAATGTGTGTGTGTGTGTGTGTGCGTGTTTTTATCCTGGAACAAAGTAGTAAAATCAATCTGATATTAYGGAGAGGCATTCCTTAGACCTAATTGTGTACATCTGCTAATTTATTCAATTACTGCCTTTCGTAGCATTTGTTTTCACAGCACCTTGTGATTATCTGTTGTCAAATGTACAGCACTATATAGTGGTTTGAGACCTCTTTCAATGTCTAGGTTTGAGACCTCTTTCAATGTCTAGGTTTGAGACCTCTTTCAATGTCTAGGTTTGAGACCTCTTTCAATGTCTAGGAGGAAATTATCTGAGACTATTTCTTATGGATGCAGGGAGATAAATTGCTAGAGGTAACCTCCTGATGCATAAATTCCGTTGTATTTGACTATCATATTAAAGTAGTCCTGGAAGTGTATGTTCCCTGCTGTTGATAGATGAGTGCCTGTTTCTGGATTGCAGTAGTAAGTCTCTTCTATCTGACAAGCTTGCTGTGGACACATTATACTGATGAAAAACTTTAACTGTAGAGTTATGTAGGTTGTGTCTGAGGGGTGCTCCATGCTCTAATAGCTTGCAGGATTTAGATTTAGATTAGGTGAGAATAGCATGGGATTCACCTCCAAATGTTAAGCTGTATGTGGCTGTTTCCTGTGTCAAAAGAAGTAGTAGCCTATTTCTTTCTAAACCACTATATGTGAATGTGTTAGTGCTCTTTGAGACTGTGGAGGGTTGTAATGCTCTCTTTTTTTTTTTGTAGTAAATTTTACTGTTTCTTACTATAGTAATAATAACTATAAACCTAAAATTTATTTAAAACATAATCAGTTGCTTTTGAATTGACTTGCTGTAACATTTTAGAACTCTCCTAGGGCCAACCATGTTTCTTTTATCTAAAGTTTTCATGTGTCATTGCAGATGTCTAGGAAAAAAAAGAGTATTTTCTTTGTTCTTTTCATTCATTTATGCTTTTTTGAGCACTGAAGAAGATTGTAAGACAAAAGATTCTTTATGTAGCCACTGACAGTTTGGTTGGGCTCTTTCCTTTACCCCAAAAGAGAAAGATTCCTTGTTTTTGTTTGGGAGATTATCTTCTGTCCTTGAATATGTAGTTGAATGGAAATGTTTGAGGCAGTCCAAGTTTTGTATTATATTCAGTTTAACCTCTTCATAACATTGGGAATGACTTATTTCTTAGTGTTGTTTATAAAGGAGGTTATTAAATTGATGCCTTGTCACTGTAACCTGTTTTCTTTGCTTCATTTAGTTTATGCTTCCTGCCAATAAAAAAGTTGACAATAAGATGTAAATTGTTTGAAGTAGTGAATGTACCTCTGTTAGAAATACCTTACTGTAACTTGTACTAAATCAAGTTAGGTCAGCCTGTCTGCTGACGTAAATTGTTACAGTACCAACTAATCCAGTGTGATTTGCTTGAGAATTTGTTCCAAAATGCTCCTATGAGACCAGACCCTGTAGTTTGAATTTAGTCTTTAAGGCTAGTGACARATTTACTTCAATAAGGCATGAAAGATTTGTCCCTGCCTATGACACTGGAAAGTACAGATGAAATAGATAGTTGAAATGTGAGTTTTGACATCTCTCATTATTCTTCTACTGTTTTCTGAAAGGGTTTCTATTAACAAATAACAAACAAATGTTATATGTTTGTTTGRAAAATATGTTGTTATATGTAACAAAACAGGACAGGAAAGAGGAGGAGGTAGGCTGAAATTGTTTTTTGCTTCTGCTAATACATATCAGAAAGTTGTTCACTGAGTTTGCAGTCATTTTGTTCTCCACRGAGAAACTCTGTCAAAAAAATGGAGTGACAGAGGGCAGAAAAGTTTATTCCATTTCTGTTTACTTTTTGATGTAGGAAATTCTCTTCACTCCTTGACTGTGGTAGAAAAAGAAGCTTCAGAGAGGCAAGCCTGACATGAATGAGATTGTATGATAGAAAGAAAAAAATACCGATAAATGGGGTAGTAAGATAGATGAGAGGCATGAGAGCAGTTGCTGAAAGATGAGGATTCTGTTTCAAACAATATTTCCTGGTTTTGGAATGTGATTTGATTTCATATTTGCAGCTCAAACTGGGGACAGTGTGGACAATGTGCCATAACACCAGATTGAATTGTTGCAATACCAGAGCAGCACTTTTCAGGATTCTGCCTCCCCTTGGACTGCTGTGGGGAGCTCAGCAGGACTTCAGCTCCTGCTTCCAGCCGAGCTCCTGCAAGTGCTGGGGGAAGGCTGGCTAGGAGCCCTGGCTTGTCAGCTGTGAGATTAGGGGGTCTGTGATTTCTTGCTTCTGTGACAGCCAGGGGCTCTTGGATCATACSTCTAAGCTTAGCAGAAGCTGTGAGGCTCTGCAGGTGGGATAGGCAGGATTTTGCCTCCCAGATTCAGTGGTATAGCTGAGTTGAGAATTTAGGAGATGGGCCGAAAGATCCCTCAAATGAAGAAAGCAAGTTCTTGCCTTCAAAGCTAGGAAAGACTTCCAGGTCACCACAGCCTCACTGAAATCAGATGAGGGACTGGAAGATCTGATAGAAACAAGATCTTATTTGTGTATTTTTTTCTCTTGCATTGCTTTATTAGCTTGAATCAGATACAGACTTTGAGAAGGAGAAGGCTGAAGATTTGAGCAACCTGGAGTGTGATYGTTTCCCAGATTCCTCTGAATCATGGCATTGCAACTCCCCTAGTTCATGCCTTGTGCTGAGGCTTCTTTCTGGCCAGAAAGAAGGTGCAGTGCTGTGTGGTAGCCAGGAGGGTTTCTGCAGGTGAATGTGTACAAATGGTGTCTCTTACATGAACATGCTGATGTTCCCAGATGCATGTCCCAGCATGAGGCTCAGTCTCACATTCACATCAGGAATGCACCTTCCCACTCTCCAGCTGTCAGTCCTCTGTAACTGTCCAGTGTGATGAGCAATGGTCATGTTRGAGCAAGCTGAAATGTTTTGCCTTTTTTGTGGGGGGTGAGGTGGAATAAATAGCAGAAGAGAATGCCAGAATGATCAATAACACACTGGCAAGAGTACTTAGAGACATTTTCCTTGCACCATTAATCTTTTCTCTGCTTGATTTGAAAGAGGGACTTTTGCATCTGAAACAAGTGTCCTGAGGAGTGGTTTTCTTTAATGCAGAAAAAGGCTTCACTAGTAGTGCTGGGCTGTGGCTGTGCTAGTAAAAACAAGGCACAGGCTTTGAGGACTGGTCTGCTGTTGTTTGCTTTGTATAATAGCTACCATCCTCATTGGCATGGTTTTGTCTCCTGCAGTTTGCACCTTCCTGGATTATGCTAGGGCATGGTTTGTGAAATAGCATGGGTCAAGAACTGTTCCCAACAGATAGAATGGAAAAATACATCCATGTGAGTGATCTCTCCCTCTTCTTCCCTAAAAAGAATGGAAGCTGTGGTGGGGCACCACTGTTAATACTTGTATTAATGCTATGCTGCCATTCAGAGACGTAGGGAGTTGGGCAGAGAGGAACCTCATGAAGTTCAACAAAGGCAAATGCAGGCCCTGCACCGAGGGAGGAATAACTTCATGCATCAGTACAGGCTGGGGGTTGATCAGCTGGAATGCAGCTCACACTGGGTGCAGACCCAGTTCTAGTGAACAAGTTAACTGTRAGCTAGCAATGTGACCTTGTGGCAAAGAAGGTGAATGGTATCCTGGGGTGCATTAGGAAGACTGTTGCCAGCAGGTCAAGGGAGGTGATCCTGCCCCTCTACTCAGCCCTGGGGAGGCCACAGCTGGAGTACTGTGTCCAGTTCTGGGTTCCCCAGTACAAGAGAGACATGGAGCTACTGGAGAGAGTCCAGCGTAGGGCTATGAAAGTGATTGGAGGACTGGAGCACCTSYSCTGTGAGGAAAGGTGGCAAGAGCTGGGCCTGTTTAGCCTGGAGAAGAGAAGACAGAGGGGATCTTATCAGTGTATACAAATATCTCAAAGGAGGGTGTCAAGAGGATGGGACCAGACTCTTTTCAGTGGTGCCCAGTGACAGGACAAGAGGCAACGGGCACAAATTGAAACACAGGAAGTTCTGCCTGAATATAAGGAAGAACTTCTTCCCTGTGAGAGTGACAGAGCCCTGGCACAGGTTGCCCAGAGAGGTTGTGGAGTCTCTTTCACTGGAGATATTCATATCCTGCCTGGATGTGATCCTGTCTAACATGCTCTATGTGACCCTGCTTGAGCAGGGGAGTTGGAATAGATGATCTCCAGAGGTCCCTTCCAACCTCAACCATTCTGTGATTGTCTTCAGGCCCAGAGAAAGGGCCCTTGCTGGCTTTATTAGTGTAGGTATAGGAAGTGAGACCAACTTGCTGAGTTTAGGTCCCTGTTGTACCTGATTTGTTCTTTTTTGGTTAATATATGATTAATGGATTCTATGCGTTGAAAGAGCCTCAGTTGACCTCATCACGTCAACTGGCTTTATGGTCTACTTGCAGGTGCATGCTTTTTGGAAATGGGAAATACAGGTTCAAATCTATGGAGTCTTTCTGAGTTTAGCAAATATTCATTCTGGTTACATCTTGCTGCTTGAACACTTGTTTCAGTCAGAAGACTTGGTTTTGATGAGTTGGCTTTTTTTTGAATAGAAATATTTCATGTCAGAAAATTCCTATCCAGTTCTTGAAAATGTATTCAGAAAAGAAATGTACAAAAATAGAGTTGATGGCTTTCCTGCTCACTATGCATTTGCATTAAGTGCTACAAAATTATCCAGAAAAGTAAAGACCAGTACTTTATCACTCYAGCAAAAGTGTCATTCATCACTTGACTAGGTAGAACTGTAGGGTAGTCAGGGAAGAGGTCAAAGCTGGTGAGGCCAAACAGTGTAATGACTTGAGGACTATATTTTTACAGCTATAATGCAGGTACCGCTTGGCATTTAGAATATATATGAGGATAATTTGATGCCATATTGTTTCAGGAGATGCAACATTGAGTAAAAGCTCATGTTTAATATTAAAGAACATTAAAAGTTCTAGCTCCCGAATGGGAAAAAGGCTTAGTCTCCTGAATGCCCAGCTATCACACCATGGAAAATAACAAATAATGCATTGCTGAACATGATGGCAGTGCAGTGCGGATCGCTTCAACAGCTTCAGCTGCACTCARTAGAATGGGATTTATTTACTCCTGTTGTAGCCATAGTTTACAATGAATTGAGTCTACTGAGTAGGATCTCTTTTGTTATTTCGTATCATTATACCCAAGTAAAAAACAAGAACCTCTATATTAGAGATCTTCAGATAAAGGTTTTTATAAATAATGGAGATATGAGTTTTTTGTTGTTCTTTAGATATTCCKTGACTTTCTTTGGCTTTTCTTTTTTCTTAGTATAGATCAAACAGGTGTGGAATACTTTTAACCCTGTACCTATAAAAGTGAGTAGTAAAAATTAAAAAAGAAAAAATCTTAAACAGCAGATATGGTAGCTTGTCTTCAGCTTCTAAAAATATTTGCCTACATATTGAGGTGAAGTAGGATTTTATTTTTATTTTATTAGCTATCTGGAGTAATAGTGGGCAGTTATAGCATGCCTTTTCTCTCTGAGCAGAGATGCCAAATGAGTGAGTGAGGCACTGAAGACCTAGAGTTACCAAAATGGCTGATGGTGGTGAGTGGGCCGTACTTCCCCCTTCCCTGAGAGTCCTGCTCCATACGCCAGAACCTGCTATTGCTTCACCTCCCCAAACTAGCCCTTTGCTGTGCATCCTGACTTTAACTCCACAGCCCGCYTCTGCGTGTCCCAGCTTGGAGCGTGGGTCGTGTAGTGCAGAGGCTCATGCAGTGTGGAGAGGACAGCCCCTGTGCCCCTAAATGGGACATGTGGTAGCACACCAGCGCTCCTCGGCTGTACGCTTGGGGTACGCGCACAGCAGCGTGTGGGGCAGCAGCAAAAACATTGCTACTGTCTGTCTCGGCTTGCTTCGAGGCAGCTGAGACAAGCTCCTTCCTCTGAGAACAGGCTCAGCCTTGGGGTGGAAGCGGTTGCTGTCTGGCTGGTTTCCAAGCAGACTGGCTGATCTTTCTTTGGCCTTGGCAGTTGCCTTTGAAACAACTGTGCCTGCACGGAGTGATCTGCAGAGATGTTACAGCCCTTTGTTYGGGTTGGCATTTTCTTCATTGTGTGTCAAACATAGCAACCCGAAGCACGTATCATCTCCCTACAAAGCGGAATTCCTTTGACCAAAGGATATGCGGTTTTCGGGGTTAAAATCGGGCAGACTGGTATTGATTAAACAGTGAGCCTATGTGCTGTCAGGGAAGGTAGAAGCAGGTTCTCCTTTTGCACAGTGTTTATCATTGAGGTTTGTTTTTACTTAGAGTTCTGTGTCTTTTCAGCATAGCAACATGTCTTGGAGCTGCTGGACAAAGCAGTAAGGGCGTTAGTATGGGAATCCTCTGGCTGATGTYGTCCCCAAGACAAGCACCCTGGGCTGGGAGGGGGTAGATATGAAATTCTGCTGATGGGGCTCCTCAGGAGCTTTTCAGCAATGAGTCTTAAAAAAAGACTGAAGCATAACGCAGTGATYATTTCCTTCGGGAGCAAGTCCTTAGGAAACAAGCTCACTTTTTTTTTTCTCTCTCTCAAAACATTATCCTAAGCATATAGGGAGATTTTTAAAACATTYTGGTCACTATAAGTGAGCTCTCTATGGCCAGTTGTGGGCGTTAATGCTTCCTTTACTTCTCTGAATGTGTCTGGGGTGCTCTGAGGTGGCTGTGGGCTGATAGGAGGCATCACGTGTCGTCTCAGCGAAGCAGGAGAAGCTTTGCTGGGGCTAGGCTATGCATTTCCCACTGCGGCTGCGCACCAGCCCTGAGACCATGCTCAGTCTTCTGAAGTGAAGAGAACTGAGCCAGATCTGTTTTAAGTCCGGGCAGTTAAATATACAGACACTGAATATGTAGCACAGTATCTTGAAAATGATGAAGCAGAAATGATTAACCTTCACTTCCCAGTGTTACCCTGACACAGTGTTAGTTCAAGCTGAATATTGTCACTTTTCTGATTGTGTTTTCCTGCTCCTTCTACAGATTATTAGTAAACCATAAATTATGATTCTGTTTTGCCTGAGGACTTTTTAACATTTGGTTTCGTTAAGTCATGCAAAAAGTGGTGCTGTTGAGGTGGCTGCTAATACGTAATCCTCTCTGAATTTAGGCAGAAGGCATGTTCTGGCCAACGATCACCAAGCCTTTAGAAGGTAGATGCATTTGTTTACAACTTACTAAGCAGTAAAACGGAACAGATTCACTGTAGATCTCAAAGTGAGTTAGTCATCACTGAAACAGCTCACCAGATGTCCTGAATTTTTTGCTTCATATAGGAAGCTTCCCTTGGTTATTGCAGCATGGTTAAGTGCCAGCATCATGTCTCAACAGTTCTTAATTTCTGAGAACTTGCAGCCATATTTTATGTTTATTTGACAATTCTTGTTTCAATCTGAGATCTTGTTATCCTATCTGTATGAGAGGCAAAAATGAGTTTTTGTTTTATACCTTGTGTATTGACTGTACATTTGATTCCTGCACGCCTGCTTGTATGGCTGTGTTTTAGGGTCAGTTTGACCATTGACTTTGAGGCGAATAGGAGCTAGCTGTGTGTTGTACCAGGAAATAATATTTCAGCATATCCATGCCCTTTTTTTTCTGGATTATGCCTGCAACCGAGTGGAAAAGAGTTTCTGGAGCAGTCCAGTTTTGTAATGTTCCCCTCCTTTTTTAGGCTGAGTGTGACCTTATTTTTATCCTTGAAGCTTGCATTATGAAGAAGGTTATTAAGTTGACTGATGTCCTGCCACTATGGCCTTTTTTTTTTTCCAGCCAGACCTTCAGTTAGTTTACACTCCTTGCCATGCAGAAATGATTTTGGGGGCATGAGTTGGTAAATTATCTCAGATTATAAAATTTATTGCTGGATTTAGCTAACTGCTTTGTTAATRCTAGGGAGGAAGGGGAAGATGCCCTTTGACTGTTTTGCAGAAGAGTGGTATTTTTTGTGCCCTTGCTAGGCACACTTCACTGTAAAAGACCCAGAAGGAAGGAGAGATGCAGTGAGCCCAACCTTCTAGGGGTAATGACTGATTAATGAAAGATGAGGAGACTACATCAAAACTATCTTATACAAGATAGCTCTTCATTTTCAGCTGTCTTATACAAGACTGTTTTGGTGTGATGTCCTCATCTTCACTCTTAAACTACAAAATTTTTCCTGTCTGTTCTTTAATAAAATGCATCATCCTAAAACACATATGCAYACAAGATAACAAACCACCACCATGCTTGACTGCAGATGTAGTAGCAAAAATGCAAAAAATGAATTGTCCATTCACCCAATCTTTGCATTTCACAACATACTGTGTTTTCCTTACTCTTTTAGAGTCGTAGAATGTTGTAGAATGCACCTGATTAGAGAATTTCCACTTCTGCGTGTTTGTTCTTGCTTTAAAAATTTTGGGGAAGGGGCACTTTAAAATGAGAAATTCTAATATTTAGAAGAATATTTAGAAGTACTTTTGCTACCAAAGCTCAAAGCTACCAAAGCACGTTGTCTGCAAATCTGATGTATATGGTGTACCCATCTTGGTATCCCTGCAATGCACTTTTTAAAACCATATATATATATATACCACAAATACCATACACTTAGCCATTTAAATACATATGTGCATATATACATGTGTAAATTGTTCTGAAGAGTATAGGACTTCTTGATTTTGAGTTCTTTGGAGAAATCTGGAGAAATTTCATTATGAAAATAGGTATTATACAATATATAAAAAAGCAAACAAATGTCCAGCCTCTGTTCTTCCTTGCACCCTAGGTAATGACTAATGATGTCCCTATCACAGCACTTAGTGTTGTCTGTTGTGTGTATTCATGCCTTTGGAGTATCTATACTGTACTTTCAGGATATAATGCAGTTTTTATAATAGACTAACTGTATTTCCAGTGAGACCATGTTATGAAAAATACTGTTAAAGGAAAAAAGATAATTAGCTTGATCTTGTGTGCTTAAATGGTAGTTGGATATTGCTGCTGTGTTTTACTCAGAAGGAGGATATAATACAAACCTACAGAGTGTCAACTTTTGTCTTCGTTATTCCTTCCTCATTTTTTTTTCTCTTCTCCTGTATGATAGTGATAAGTTGTGATGTAAAATGCTACTGTGTTGATTAGAATGGTTCATGAGATGTTTCATTTTGGTGTAGGTACCTGGAACTGGAAAGTAGCGGTCATCGAAATGAAATCAGGTTGCATTATCGTTCAGGCAGTCATCGCTCCCACACGGAAGTATTCCCATATATTTTGGCAGATGATAAGTGGCACAGACTTTCCTTAGCAATCAGTGCCTCTCACTTGATTTTACATGTGGACTGCAATAAGTAAGTAAACAATGTTGATTCATAGTAAGTCACATTTGGAATGTTATAGCTCTGAGTAAATGACATGATAACTTGACTTTTATTTCCTTGCTTATCAACAGGATTTATGAAAGAGTTGTGGAAAAGCCCTTCATGGACTTACCTATAGGTACAACCTTTTGGCTGGGGCAGAGGAATAATGCACATGGCTATTTTAAGGTATGCATTTGCTGAAAGGAAGAGTGAATTTGGATAAAAATGACTTCACCTTAGGGAAGAATATGTGATCTGTAAACTAAGACTGGTTTAGGCTCAGCTGAGTTGAGGTTAGTCTTACGGACAAAGATGTGTGTACTGAATAAGAGATGATGCTTGCCATATTACYTCTCTAGCAGGAGTTTGGATGGAACAAAAAAGGTATACCTTGCAGACCAGATATGGATAAGAGGCATGTATGTATATGAAGGACTCAGCAGAAATACAGGTACATTGATCAGGAAGAAATTGCCAACAGGATTGTCAATTTGTTAGATCAGGTTGAAAACAAGTTGCTGGCAATCATAATGCAGTTCTTAATGCCATGGTGTGTTGTGTAGCATATTAGATGCAATGAACTCCTTGTCAGACATGGATTCAGTTATGTTTCCATCAAACTGGAATTTCCTGAGTAGATAAAGCTGTACAGCTTGATATATAAGGCTCAGTTTTGCCAAATGCCATTGCCAACAGCAGTTTAAACCTGGAGAAAGTCAATGGCCAAGTGAAACATAGGAAAGAAGTGGTCAGGTTACTGTCTGTTTTACAGCTGGATGCATTTCCCCCAATGCTATTTCATCAGGGTATGGATATGCAGTACAGTCTAGGGGACTCTGTTTCCTTATCTCTGCAGAGTTTTTTTTWTTTTTTTAATATATCAATCATAGACTCATAGAATGGTAAGGTTGGAAGGGACCTCTGGAGATCATCTAGTCCAACCCTCAGTGTAGCCCATACGGGGATTGAACCCGTGACCTTGGCATTAGCAGCACCATGCTCCAACCAATTGAGCTAAACCTGCCCCCAAATCACTGTGCATCTTCCTGGGTTAAAAATTAGTGAGATAACTAACATCAATGAAGAGTGCCTCTTCCTCAAGAGGAGAGGTCTGAACATGCTTTATGCTTACTGTTTCAGCTTTAATGTGTATATATAGCAAGAACCTTGTGTATAGCAAGGTTGAAGTGAATTCTGTTTGGACTGGAGTGTAAATTCTGACTCCTGTGAGTCCATTAGGTAGCATTCATTGGTCACAGCTGCTGTCTGTGGTTTGGCTTCGATTCTCTCTGGAGCTGCTTTGACAAATGATGGCATCCCTGTGGATGCCTTGCGGCACTGCAGTCCCATTTACCTCCCTATTGGCATTTTTTTTTACTTGAGCTACAGAATGTAATTGATGTCTGTCACAGGCCTAATCATATTGTTAAATATGGCTTGCTAACTCTTTTCTGGGATGAAACACTATGACTCACTGCAGATTCTGTGCTTCTGTGTTAAAATACGTTTTTAGGTGTTGAAATATTGTACTTGATACTTGAATGATAATTTACACATTTGATAGATATAAAGTATGGAAGTCTAGTGAGGCACTCCGATTTGAAAACTGAAGCATGAATTTGTTTTTATTTTTTTAACTTTGTTTCCTTTTCCTGCAAAAGACTGAGAGGATGCCTGGTAAATGAGTTGCAAAAGTATAATTTGTGGTTTAAATGAACAGTTAAATGTGAAAATAAAATCAAAAGCAAATACTAGTGCATTTGGTTAAACTGATTTCAGATACGTTATTCTATGTTAATAACTTTTTTAATATTCCTTTTATTTGTCTTCATAATTTTTGACTTGATTAAATTTTCTCAAATCATAGACACTGTGAAGGAGCTCCTTTAGTTTAGAAAAATAAATACTCCCCTTGTAGATGGTATTTGTTTGTTTCTTTATTTCTTTGGAAAAATAAAATAAACTACTAAATAAAATACAATAAGCTGTGCCTCAATTGCAAATATAAGTCAATTTAACAGAAATACAATAGGGAATTGGTAGTTGTTAAAATGACATCAATATATCCAAAATACAATGTTCTAATTGATTTCTCCAGTATAATATAATACAAATGGCCTGACCACATCTGAAAATKTGACACCATTGTACAGAAAATGCATCAGTGTAGAAGAATACTTTTAATCTGTCTTACTGTTTTGAAGTGACTGTATTTTCATGGCCGGTGTAGGACATCTACTGATCTGGTTTTCAGAGGTCTAGGTTTTCAGTTCCTTCCGAAAATTGGGTTACTTTGAGTATGTCTCAAATGGATTGTCTTTATATCAAGGTACTCAATCGTTAGTCACTCTGGAAAAAATTTATTTGGCTGTATTTCATTTTGGACCTAATCTTGCTCCACTAAAACAAYGTACCGATATTTTGGGCATATTCACACTGGGATATAAATATATCTGTGTCATTAAGTGCTTAAATCTGAGAAGGCAATTCTGCTTTCTGGTACTAGTAGTGCTTGTATGTACCTGACAACCGGTGGTGCTTTAGTTTAGGAGCCTGTACATAGCCTTTCATATATTATCAGAAATCCCTGATTTGGAAGCCCAGATGTGCTAAATGTCACAGCTCTATTACCCTGGGGAGGATGAGGAGGAATCTGAATTCCTGGTAAGTGGCAGCATCCAGCTTTCATCACAGGTGATGTGTGATAAATAAAGGTCTTTACATAGGTAGAGAAGCTTTGTTGTTAATAGCTAAGTGACTTGTATAGTTGCCTGTGTTATCAGAAAAAAGATGCGTTTTAAGCTTTTTAATTCCTTCTTTTCAGGAAAGTGGCATAACTTGAGTTGATGAGACTTTGAACTTTGACACTGAGGAGAGCAGGAGAGTGAGGTGAACACCCAGAGCTAATGAGTGTGTTCTTCAAAGAGATCTTTGCTCCTGAATTCCAATACACTTGCTCTGGGAGGTCTTGATGTGAAATCTTCTCTTAACCCTACCTGTTTTACTATTAGCTAGTAACTGCAGCTCCTTGCATGGTATGGAGAAGTGTCCAGTTACCCTAAAACATTGCTTTGTTAATGGAAAGGGTAGGCATGTCACTTATCCTCTCAGTAGCCCTTCAGTGACACCTATTCTTCTCCATGGGTCACTTAGGCTGTTAAGGCACCCTGAGTCATGCACTTGAGGTCAAAGTTCTGGCTCTTAGGCTTTTTAATAGGAATACTGTGTGGTTGGATGAAATACAGCCTTTTGCATTTAGTTTATATTGTTCCTTGCATCTTGAAATGTTCCCTTTATAAGCATACTGAAACATGTTGTAATTATTTTGCCTTCTCTTCTGAGTATGAGATAATGGGAAGGAGTCATAGAGGAAAGGGACATCTGGAGCATATATGATAGCATGACTCACTATTTCTCCTTTCCTTTTGGAGAGGAGCAAAGTGGCTGCTAATGGTATCTTAATGACTAAGGATGCATGTACATTCTACCTGTAAGCATGTTATCTGTTCTGGGTGAAACAGGGAATTTCCAGATGGCATATTTAAATTTCATGCTAAACTTCCTGTTCTCTTAAATTCTTGCCAGCATGCAAGTCTGCAGCTGTGTAACAGATAGGTAGTTTCCTAGCATTCTGTCTGCTTTACAAAGAGATTCGCATCAAAATCATAAAGGGTTTGCATGAATGTTTTTCTTGAGTCAAATTTCTTTAATCTTAACTTCTATTTGACAGTTGTAGTTTAGTGAAAAATTTGCGTATTAGTGTTTCAATGTCACTGGAAACACTATTGCTGTTTAAAATTATTTTTAAAGGTCGTTTTCAAACTTTTCTACAGTGGCTAACTAAAAATAACAATGAATTCAAAACAACCCAACTTTTGCCACATTATTGTATCTTGACATTTAATCTTATGTCTTTAAAAATGATCCTCTGTCTGTACATATGTACATACATACATGTACATTTATCCATTTCACTTTCTTTATTCTTCTGTTGTTGCACTAGGTCCAGATAAGAAGCTGTGTATTCATAAATACTGTTTTTATCAGGAAGCTTTTCTGTGTAGGCTTTAATGTTTTATGTGGTGAAAGGAAAACATAATTTTGACAGGTAAAAAGAATACATCTCTTTTTCTTCTCTGTTTATAGGGAATAATGCAAGATGTGCAATTACTTGTCATGCCTCAAGGATTTATTTCTCAATGCCCAGATCTTAATCGCAGTAAGTCTATTAATTCTTGCACYGTAAAATGAAAAATGTGCTTCTTGCCTAGTTTCTGTTCTGCAAGCTTGCTTAAAACCTTGAGATTCAGTGTATTGATTGTCATTGTCAATGTGATTGAACTTACTGTAAATACATCTTGACGAATGTGTATTTGTAATTCTAGCGTGTCCAACTTGTAATGACTTCCATGGCCTCGTGCAGAAAATTATGGAGCTGCAAGACATTTTAGCCAAAACATCAGCTAAGGTAATGGTTACTAGGAGGCATAGCACAGGAGAACTGAGGACTCTAGGGCTTAATTGCTGTCTTTTTGGATTATTTGTGTGTTTGTGTGGATGTGCATATTGGTGTGTGCAAAATATAATTGCATGTAAGTATGTTTGTATATGTATTTAACTATGCCTAGTATCTAATTCAGAGAACTTCCTTATATTTCATTCTCTTAATTTTTTAATCATATGTTCTAGTCAAATGTTTTAATAGTAAACATAATCCAAAACCCTGAACAAGGAAATGGCCCATAAATATTCAAGCTCTATCTATCAGGCTAACAATGCAATAAAACTGTACTGAAGCAGGTTACTATGCTTATAGTGCTTATTGCAGCAAGGTTTATTGGTCCAAGATTTTTCTAAACCTGAGCTAAACCTTTCAGATAAAATATGTGCAAGATAGGCAACTGAGAATCATTTTTTTTCTTGTGAAGGATCATGCTGAAAACGCTCATGACTGCCAGTAAGCATGTACTAATTTAAAGCACTTAAAGTGTCTGTTCCATAGCTGTCTTTAGGAATGTGATTAACTGGCAACTACACTTTTTTTTTTTTTTTTTTAAAAAAAAGAAGTCTTGGTTCAATTGGAGGAACAATTACTGGCATGTTAATTTTAACTTTACATCCAATTTTGACTCTACTCAGATTCAGGTCTTTTGTGTAACATACTACCCATAAGTAGTTTATGTAGCGCAGGATTCCTGGTCAGTTCACACATACAGAGATGACAAATTAGGGTCCATGTCCATCTTATCCTACTCTGTCCTATGATGTTCCTGATGTTGTTAGTGAAAGATGGAATGCATTATTTTTTACTACTAGATTTTTTTTTCTCCGAATGATCAATCATTTAATCTCTTCATATTTGACAATAACCATTTCATTATCTTTGACTGTATATCATACATGCATTTTCCTGTCTACATGGTTGATGGGGTGAAACAATTATGTTTTCAATGATATGGAAACCACTTACAAATCTAAACCCTACTTTTTGTGAACCATGTATACAGCTGTCCCAAGCTGAGCAGAGGATGAATAAGTTGGATCAGTGCTACTGTGAAAGGACCTGCACAATGAAAGGCACGACTTACAGAGAATTTGAATCGTGGACAGATGGCTGTAAAAACTGCACTTGCATGGTATGGCTACAGCTTGAGTGGAAACTCAGGAACCCTAGAGTTTTCTTTAATTAGTTTTACTGTGGCCAAGTGTTGAGAAGACTTCCAATGTGTACTCTAGATAATAACAACAAAGTTCTAGAAAACCTATTCTAAATCTAGAATACTATTAACTGATATATTTTTCTATTATTTCAGCAGTATCAGCATGTGTAGCTATCCTAGATTTTATGCCTGCATAGGCAGATGCTATGCAATATATTTTTCTGTCATGTTATTCCCATGCACTGAATTGCAAACAGTTTCTCTGGATAATTAATTCCTGGTTCTTTTATCACTGCAAACACAGTATTKTTCTTAGAAAATGATTTAATGGATCCCTTGTGTGTCTGATTCTGTTTAGTTTCCTTTGGTTACATCTCAATAAATATGAGATGTCAGGGTCATATGCATGTTCTATTGTATCACAAAAAAGTATGTGAAGTGGATGGAGGACTTTCTAAGGTATCAGAACTTCAGAAACAGTTGCAAGTATCTTTTCAAATACCATACCATGGTATCTTGGTTAATGTCCATTCCTTTAAAACTCATTAATTCCATTTGGACTGATTAAGTTCCTAATCCAAAAGACATCAGTAACTGGTGGAATGGCTGCTGTTGCTGGTACTGCACCTTAGATGAATTTGTTGCTATGTTTTGCTAAGCTGTCCTCCTTAAGCATGATTTGATTTTGGTATGTTTCTAGCAGAATATTAGCTTTGTTCTTTAGCAGTTGTAAAGTTGTTAAGCAGAAGACGGCTTGGTCCATAGTATCAGACCTGGCTGATTGCTACCTAACAAATGCATTCAAAGCATTTAAAATGTATTATTTTGTATCAGACTTTTCTTGCAGTTATGATATTATTATCTTTTAAAATATATTCTCTTAGGTAAAAATTAGGAAGTAGAGTATTGCTTTATGAGGCTTTTATATTTCACACTAATTTGTTAATTTGCTGGTGACTGGCAGAAAATATCTTTTTACTTCCAAATAAACTTGCCTGTCAAACAAAAACACTAAACAATTCAATTGCTATCATCTCAAACACATCATACATGTCTAAAACATTATGAATGATATTTTAAAAGTATAGTTTCTATTGTAACTATTAAAAGAACCATGTTAAAATGGCTTTTTGGGTATTGTCAGTTTACTGTACTTAAAAATAGCTTATATGCTCACATTTTTGAGGAAAATCTCTTCTCTTGCTAAATGTGACTATCAGTTAAGCACTTTTTATTTTTCTAGAATGGTACTGTGCAGTGTGAAGCTTTGATTTGCCCCTTCTCTGATTGTCCGCTTAATTCTGCCCTGGCATATGTGGATGGCAAGTGCTGCAAGGAATGTCAATGTAAGTTTTACTGTAGTGCTTCATTCTAATGAATGCTTTAAAATCTGTAAAAAGAATGAACCTTTTAGTAAAAATACCTCTGACAGAACTGATCAGAGAATTACATATCTGAATTTGAGGAACAAGGGAATTCTGTGAATATTTTGGGAAACTGATAACCAAAATGCCTTCATTCCATTTAGGCTATTTTGCTCAAGTTCAGTTATTACTTTTTTGAAAACAAATTTCATATGAGTGTCTTAGCAAAAATGTTGATGTAAAAACCAAAAAACCTGCAGCTTTTATCTAAGTTGCCTTCTAGTGAGATCTGACCTAACAGCTAGAGACTTGGGAGTAAATGTTTTGCATTTATTCTGGCAAGTGTTTCCAACACCTCTAATTCAAATGTATTTTCCATTGTCTGTTACAGCACTAGAAATAGAGATTCCGGTTTATGATCCTTTTTCTGTAATTAGGGGAAGAGCAAACTCCTACTAGATCTGAGAGACTAGTAAAAACTAGTCACCTAGAAATGTTCTTTCACAAAAGGTCAGACAGTTATAAAGGAAATTGAACAAGGGTAATTTCATGTTGTTATTTAAGACAGATGATTACCTTTCTGGTTTCATGGGACTTTGCATTTGTTGCAAGTAGGGTCAGAGAAGAGGAATTTGAGGTTAACCAGTATCTTAGCTAGATGGACTGTATATAGGATTTCAGCTTGATAATGAATGAGTGTCACATGTGATGGATATTTTAAGCTAGGTTAGAAGCCATTCTTGAAACTATTTGAGAGGCATACACTTAATTCAGTAATTATTGAGGCTTTTCTGTGTGGCTTCATCACTTCAACTGCTGTATAAAACTTCTTACAGAGTATAGAGAAATATGTAACTGGTTAAAATGATATGTTGTAAGATAAAATTCAGGAAGACAGTTTGTACTCCATTGGTCTTGCTTCCACAGGAGTTTATTAATATTTAATTGTGTTACGCAAGCTACCCTGTTTTAGGAAGTCTTATTAACTTACTCTGATTCAGAGGAAACTAGCCCAAATGCCCCAGCTGCACAGATTTTTCTATGCATTTTATGTGGCTGAGGGAACTAGTAACTCAGGAATGTAAAATGTGCAGAGCTCAGACCTCTGAATCTTTGACCATTCTGATGCAGTTTGAGGATGTGATCCTGTAAAGTGTTTTTCTGTGATGTACTGTGTGTGAATTTTCTTCAGGGAAACCTGCATCTGGGTATTAGTGGGCAAGTGCTCACGTAATARAAGACTACATATAAGTTATTTTTATTGGAAGCCTTGACAAAGGTCAAGAAATGAATGGCCATATGGACACTGACCTCATTATACAGCACTAGTACTTTTTGCATTTAAGGTACAGCTATGCTACAGCACAGTATGATGATTACTCTGATAGTCCCTGATGTACCTCTGATAGTTCTGATGTTCTTAGTATTAGCCAAAGCTTTTTAACTTCCCGTGCTGTTAATCTGTTGCCAGTACACAATTCAATTGTAACAAACATGCATGCATAAATCCTTCTGACAAACTGTAAGAAAAATGATTAGATCATAAAATAAACATTTTTCAAATATTATCTCTGATTTCATCTAGAGTATGTAAAGTGTTTTGGTTTAGTATTTTTCTTATGTTTCAAGAGGCTGACTCACTGCAGCCAAAAGGCTTGCTGTTAGTGCAAGCTAACAAGATAATTACTTTCCAGTGAAAGAGTGTGAAGAGTGAAGTTAGAGGCATTATGAACTGTGAGACCCTCATTTGTTCTCCTGGCCCATTTGCTGGAAATGCTGAGTTGTCACAGGTTCATATATATGTGCCAGCTGTATCGTGCCCTCTTGGCATCTTCAGTTCATGTCCTGAGTTGATTGCAGTCAGTGACCACAGTTCTTGCTCAAGGGGTCAGATCTGAGTTCCTTTATTTAGGTAGTTTCTCAAAATAGCTTTTTTTATTCTCATTTCTTAGAACAGTGTCAGGGGACATAGCATCTGACTAGGTCATGTAGGCTGAACACAAATGGCTGATAATTGGGAAAGAAGCTAATAGGGGAGTGTTGCCTAAGGAGCCGCTATCTTTAGCATTAGAGAGTTGTAAATGGTGAGGAAAATATAGTATGTCTAATATACTGTTCTTCAGTTGAGTTTTGTTGCAAAACAATGTGTACTGTTATCTCTGTTTCCTTGCTGTTAGCTGTGGTACCTTGTAACAGATGATGAGCTGTTTCTGCCAAACTGTCGTGTGAGTAAAGCCGTCTAGGCCATGGTAGCTGTGGTAGCCTTGTTCTGCTGCACTCAGGGCTAAACTCTTCCCTTTTCTTTCTTCTATTGGTATGTTAAGAGCCACCAAACTGAGAAGAACTGATATAATGACAGGCAGCATAAGAGTAGGAATATACTGAAGACTTACGATGACCAGCAAACAGGATTTGCAGGTGAAGTGTGTTTGTGTGTGTGTATATTTAAACTTTAATTTCACAGAGCTTTAGCTCTGTAGAATTTAGGAATGTAGCCGAGCTCTTCACTTACACTACTGGATAGAATAGGACTGGTACATTCCTGTGGTCCTGGGGCTAGGGTAGCACTTTGTGACTCACACTTGTAATGGCTATGCTCTCTTCCCCTTCCCCCAGCAGAATATCTGCACCCAGATGGCTGTTTGCGAAATGATCTCTGGCCAGTGCTGTTCCTCAAACCATGCCTAGCGTTGTCTCAAAACATGCTAGTTAGTCCAAATGTTTCCGTGAAGTGTGCTAACATTCAAACAGTATGGGTGATCACAGGCCAGTGCTTAAGCCTGGGCCCTGCCCTGTTTCATTTACAGGGATGACTATCACCAGTTTGCCTCCTAGGTGCTCTCAGCAGCCAGATGGAGACTGGTACATCAGGGGGCACTTACATGAAGGGGTGACTGGACTAGTTAGACTGAATTGCCTTGTGGGTATGTGCAACTCTAGCTCCAGTGACTATATGGAGAGTCTAGATGATTCAGTTGAGTACCACACTTCTAGAAAGTTAAAGTTAAGTGAGATTAATCTTTCTACTAGTTACTGATGGATATCAGTGTATCAGTAGTGTCATATATAGGAGTAGCAAGTTGGCTTTTATATTAAGCAGTTGTGCTAATAGACTTGTGAGAAGCAACCACACTGTCAAGCCCTGGGAAGTTATTTTCAGCCCAGTATTTAAGTGAATAGATAAGACAAAACTGCACTGTCTCCCTGAGTGACATTCAGTGCTTTATACTATGAACTTCAGCACAACTGGGTTTTTTTAAATGTTTACTTAATGGAAAAATATGTAATATGGAATCTTGTAGGAAAACTTTCTGATGCTTCATTGACTCTAATTCTTTGTGTATGCTGAAAGAGAAGGAAGTCAGCAACAAACACTCACCTTCTCCCTAAACCCCATGACTTTGAGGACATTCAATTTCATCCCTTTTGTCTTCTGTGAAGACAGATGCTGCTGTCAATGGGAATGACAATGAACACAAGCTATCATTTTGTTTTCTGTTAACCAGAATGGGCTAAAAGAAGCTGCGATCTTCCAAGACACAAATTGGACAACGTATTGAATGCATGTTTCAGCTGTAGGCAACTATTCAACAAAGCTCAGTCAAGCTAGCAAAGTATACATCTTAGATCAGTGGGAGCCTCCTATAGAGGTTTCTTTTGGAGCCAGAAAGCAGAGAATTTTCTTTTTTATTCCCAGTGCCATTTCAAGCCTAGCTGAGAAGGCTAGAGATCATTAACTTATTTTTTTCTTCTGCAAAGACAAATGAATTGTGTGGTGATAGGCCTGATACAAAACAGTGAGAGATTAAGCTCCCCTACTGACCTTATGAAATATAACTTTACACCATGGACTTGGCTTAAAGTACAAGGACAAATTCATTTATTTTTAAGTGAGTTGTGAAAGGACTGCCAATGTCTTAGTAGCTGAGGCAATTGGTACTTGGTCAGCAAATCTTTTTATGGTAACTTTCTTATTAGTCAGGATATTAACACTATGGCATCACTTAAGTAGCCATGTGATGTATGTATTTTTTTAAATGGAGCCAGTGTATTTTTAACAGCCTAACTGATTTTCATTTTTCAACGCCAGCAGTGATCATTGTATTAGTGTCTGACACAGTAATAATTCCCAGCCCCAAGACTGATTTCCAGGAAGAAATTGTTCTGTTCTCATCACTGTCCTTTCCCAGTGACACTGCAGACACTTACAGACCTAATTCCAAACTATTTAAACTCCCCTGAATTTGTTTGGGACATATTTAAGGTCTGGGCCATCATGTCCAAATATACAGGCTGTGATTTCTCCCCCCTCCCCCCCCGCCATGCGCTGTTTTCTGAAACAGACATTTGATGGTTTTCTGGTGCATTGTAGCCTCATCTACACTCTAACACAAGTATCTTAAGCAACTGTAAAAAGCACAGACTGTATTGGATCAACTCACACTTCCATTGCCAACAAGTATACATAGAGTATGTAAAGGGGTTATGATTTGGAAAGGGTTTTTGAGCAAAATGGTTAAAAACATACATATGGACATGGTACTTAACAAGGATGGATTTCTGGTTTGGTGTTCTGTCTTGCTAGCTTGCAGGAAGCTTAATTTGATACTTAGAAATTAAGAGGATTCCTCCTTTCCTCTTGATAATATTCCAACTTTTCCCTAGAGCTACAGACACTTCTACAAACTCCCAACTCTTTTAGCCTACTGGCACAGAGAAGGAGTTGTAAGAGCCTGTGTGCTTCTCACTTGCACAGTTGCTGATCAGCAACAGTACAGAATATTTATCTAAAAACTTAAGGAATATAGATGCTTTCTAGCAAATCCATTAATGTTTGTCCAGATAGACTTAAGCATTACAGACTTAAGCTTGTGCTGCTCACTAAATCTCATCTTCTCCCCAGACTGCAACTTTTCTTGGTTGAGGAAGTGGTACCATCTTGCCTTAGATGTATCTATGGCAGCACAGTATGCCAGCTTCAACCCCTTTCATCAGTGTGCTGAAGGAATGACTATTGCATTTAAGGTGGCAAAAGAGAAGAGGCTGCAGTTCAGAAATCTGAATGGTGGGATCAGTTAGTACTTGAGTGCTGAATTAAATCTGTGCCTGCTGAACAGGCCATCTGACTTATATTAACTAAGTTGGAATCCAGCAGCCTGGAAAACAAAGACCAGCTCTAGTAGGTATGGTAAGTATGTAGCAGGTACGGACAAGGCCTGCACATCCATGCTGTAGGGAGCCAGGAGACTCCCCTGCTCATTCAGGATGAGAGAATTGTGATCTGTAGTGGAGAAATAGGAGAGTTTTGTAGTTGGTGGAAAACTGCACTTTGTGGGAAAACTGCCTGTTTAGGGCAGAAAACTGAGTGTAGTGAGTGTTGAACTGGAAGTTATGATCAAGGGAGACAGGATAAGGAGAATGTGTGGATTCAGAGACAGGAGCAAACAGTGGAAGTATGTTGAAGCAGTTCATACAAATCAGAGTGTGAAGCTTGAACAAAATGTCCATTGATACTAAACCAGTAATAACTAGCTAAAGAGATCCCTTGGAGCAAGGGTACCATTAGAAGTATTTATATAAGACAGTGGAGCTTGCCTCTGAAAGTGGAAGAAGCCGTAGAAGTCAGGTGAAGAGAAATCATTAAAAATGATGATGAGGTGGGGCATGGTTCATGTTATAACTTGCGCATTTTTGTTCCCTGCAATTTAATATAGAATTAGTATGGGACCTAAAATATATTAATTAAGTCAGTGCATGTAGGATTTGAAGATTAAAGCAACTGCAGTGCTGATAGCTGGACCTTCACAGGGACTGCCTACAGTTTAAAAAAAAAAAAAACACAACAACAAAACCCCGTACTGACTGGATTACTCTACGCTCTTGGATACCATTAGTCACAAAGTGATGATGTTTTTTGCATGGTATCCAAGGAGAATCAGTTTTAGTTGGCAGTGCTTCCTAAGATAGATCCCAGAGAGCAAATCATAGCATTTGTTCTTACTTCTCCCTATCTGTGTGGAATTATGCCAGATTGCAATATTCTTCAAAGAGGATGTGAACTACTAAGGGATACTGTGAAATACTTTACTACTAACTTATGACTGCTTTTACATAGTTCTGCTGTTTTCTGTTTCGACTATAAATTCATACATCTGATGTCCCTAGCTCCTCACTCAATACTGTCTTCTAGTAACATGCACTGTAGGTTACTGTAGTATAATTCCGTGGAGAAGTGTCAAACATCACTAACCTTGCAAATACTCAGGATTAGGTTAAAGGAAAGCCCAAGTCTATTAGTTAGGGCCTCACCGTAGATTTTAGGCTAAGCTATTGGACTATTGAATAGGCTCAGTGCAGGTTCTTCATAGTTTTGATCTAATCTTTTTCTTTAGCAGTGAAATAATGCTCATTTAATTGTCAAAGTTTTTGTTGTTGTTGTTGTTGTTTTTAAGGACATCTTAGAACATTGAAGACAAACAGCATTCTATCCAGTGCAAAGAATTGGTTACTTTTTGATCATAAATATTAATATATGGCTTAAGATATTGGTGCAAACAGAGCATAAATCCTTTATTTTGAGGTGAAGTTTTCAAAAAATCAGATAAACTAGCCTACTTTCAGAATAAAGCAAGTCAGGGATGTAGCTGGCATTGAGTTATTCCTTAGGACTGTGGCATTTTTATATCTTCCTGCATTCAGCATGCAGAATTTCTGAATGCTAGTTAGCATTTTAGCATTTTAGCAGACTCTTTCTAGGTTTTCTGTGCTGAGATGATTCATATCAACCTCATTTCTCAGGCCTTTGAATCGCATACAATAAGAGAATTACATTATAATGACAGTTGAAGAGTATTATATATGTCTTGCAATACAGAGAAGAATAACACTATTTTACTGCTTGTTTATGTAGGTTTATTACTTCAGCAACTGCATGAAGTTGAAATGAAAGGCAATGTTTTTATTAATTTAAGAATAGCAAAAATTTTTCTAACGACATTTTTGTAGGAAAAAAAATCTTTGAACTCACACAGGTTAACAAAATCAGTGTAGTAATTTTAGATTTACAAAGGCATAGCAGAAAAGTGTAACTGATGCATGTATCATCTCTGCATTCCAGCACAGCAGGTGTGATCTCAGGAAGCTTAATACTGTACTCAAAGAATGTCCTGAGTGCCTTTCCTGTGCTGAACTCGAACAACTCAAGGCAGTTGAAAGGCTCCACTTGGTTTCTGTAGACAGGTCTGGTCCCCAAAGGAAAATGAAGTTCTTGAAAAGACCCCTGACTCGAACTGCTCAGTCTCTGCTGTGCTTTCCCTTTAAAACTGCAGAACTTGTCAAACTCTTCTTATACCACAGCAATATATTTAGTTTACAACTGTCATATTTCCAATACTGGCATTAATAAGGGCTCTTTGGTGCAGAGCTTGTAGCCTCCAAGGACCTTTTTTGGTAAACTGGGCAATATGCCTGTGTCAGAAAAAAAGTGTCTTCACCCATATGTACTTGCAGTTCCCTCCTGAGCCAGAACTCTATTACTTGTATGTTTGTGTTGTGTAAATTAAAATACACCTTACAGTATGTGGAGTTCTCCAGAATATCTTGATTTTATTTTTCCTCCTTCCTCATTTCCTTTGAGTCTCGTTATTCTGAGTAAGCGCAGGAGAACTGAGAGAATCAGTGCACTGTACCTAAATTGAACTTTTCATGCATCAAAGAGTGTGGCTGCCTCCTAGGCTACTTGCTTTTTAACTATTCTGGGCTTTGTGCGTCATGGAACTCAACTGGAAGACGGAGATCTGCAGGCAATGTGTCAATATATTAGGAGAATTCCAGTTAATGGTAAATAACCCAGTTTTAGTGTTGTTGTGTGCCTGAGGAGTGAATTATAAAATGTTTAAAAATACCTCTATTCATTAAAATGCATTGGAGTGTATAGTTTTCTGCACTAAAGAAAAAATTAAAACATAATATTGGTAATTTTATTTTATCAGTAGAGAATTAAAAATATTTTACACTGAAATCTTGCTGTAGGGCCTACTTCTCTTCCTTCCCTCTACCTGATCCTATTTTGTTTAGGCAGTTTGAGAAAACCTATTTTTTCCCTCTTTCATCACATTCTTCCAGGGAGCTCACAAAATATTAAATCCCTGTAGCAGCATATTATTTTATTTACAGTGCAAATAAAATCTTAACATGTTAGATATGAATATTTTGGCTTCTGTACAACTGAGAATGGATGGATTGGCAGCATTCCAGTTTTAGTATGCCACTACCCCAACTTTTGTAATGCTAATTTCATCAGAATTTACCTAGTGAGGTGATTATGAAATAATAAGAAAACTCAGGTTTAATTTCTAATTGCAAAAATTGTATAGGATATTGGGATGTTCATGTGCCTATGTGTTGACTTCGATGTTTTTTCTCACCAGTAATGAACTAATGTCACTCTGCACCTGTGTCATTGGCATTTTTTTGTACCATAACAAGGAGCACATTGCTAAATCAGCAGCTTGTAATGGATGTTTGAGTTTCTGTCTGGACATCTTTCTTTGTGGATTTTGCCTATTTCTGTAGTATCAGTAACAACGATCCATAATGAACATATGTTAAAAGGGCAAAATTTGGCTTCAGGTGAAAACACCAAAACTGTGGTGTTGGGAAAAGGCCACAGCATGTCATGGAGCTGGATAGAGCAGACTATCAAATGAGTAAGCAAAAGAGCTCATCGAGACTTCTGCAGTTTTGCAAAGAAGGCTTTGTGCTGCATTAACTCCTGTTTACAGCAGGCTTGCCATATTGACAAGAGTCATCTATGTGGAAGATTGGCTGAGAGGAGGTAGTGCTAGGAACCGCAAGCATGTAAAAAGACATAGCTACAGCTGTCCACCACTTTCTAGGTAATGTGGGAGGAATAAATGGGAAGAATGAGGAGACTGAAGCTCTGTTTTAAACAAAATACTGTAGKATAACAAAACGAAAACCCTTAAGAACCCTAAGGATTGTGATTTTATTTTCCAGAGAGTGTAAGGAAAGGCTGGTAAAATACACATGAAATTAATTCAATGGGATTAACATAAAAATACATGTAATGTTATCGTTTATCTTTACAAAAATAATGATTTAAACCAATGGTTTTCACTCTTTTGATTGTAGAAGTTTGAAAATATTCCAGTGAATTTAACCATCTGCTGCTTGGTTGACTTTTCTTTGTAACCACCTGCAGATACCTAACAGTGTGCAGACCCTCAAGGCTGTTATTGATCGCTATTTCTGCATCCGTTGGCTCATAAAATGCATTCTGCCTCAAACCCTGGAAACATTTACACATATGAGACATCTTCAAAATTGAAATCTAGGCAAATATAGTGTAATAGTCTATTCTTATACTTTCCTCATCTGTTCCCTGTATTAGCAGTCCTCTTCAGGGGACTTAGAATTCAGGGGAATTAGAAATTCTGCTGTCTTATTTTCTTTCTTTACTGTAGCCAGGCACAGGACTATAACCAATGATATCTATATTTTAAATCTGCTCTGCATCGCTGCCAATTTAGAGTGAGGATTTTTACCTCTTTCTCATTTTTGGTACCAATTTTCATTAAGAAGAAAGCTCACCCCACTAATTTAGAGGAGTACCTAAGTAACCTAATGCTTTCTGTATAGGATAACTGATTATTATTTTGTCCTACTACTGTAGCTGACTATTGTTTTGTCCTACTTGTTGAAATTATTTATATAACTTCTACTTGTAAATGAAAATTCTGGAACTGTCCTGGTTGCACTTAGTAAAAGTTTATATAAGCCTTTTTCAAACAATTTTGACTGATTTTCCAGTTTTCATTTTATTCTTGTTCAACTGGTAACATTTAGTTCAAATTCCTCTAAAATTATTTGACATTTTTACATTTTTTCTTAACAGATGAGTAAAACTTGAAAATACTAGCTTTGCTGTTTTGCATTGACAAAGCTATTGTGGTGAAGAGTATTTTTATCTTGATCATTTCTGATGGACAGTATATACTTTTATATATAAAAGAGAATGGTTTTACACTGACATCACTGTAATAAATTGGAGTTAAACATCAATTTTAATTATCAGATTTTTTTCTATTCTGAAAATAAAGCAAGAAAATACTCTTAACTATCTGGAAAATAAGCAGAAAGCTATTTCTAGTGAGCCATTACTTCAAATGCTCTGGAGGTAGGGAAAGAAACTGGCATGATCCTCACTGTATCATTTTGGGAGTGATACTACTTTGAAAGCTATAAATTCTGGTATTATTTCCTTAAGCTGTCTTTTGGTGAATGTGAATATAACTTAAAGACAGCATCCTCTCTAGGCTAGCTTTACAAAGTTGTGAAGTGGGAGTTCCTGTTTTCTACATGCTTTCATAGCAGATGTGTTGTAGATGCTTCCATAGCTGGAGGTTTAGCAGATCCTTGAGGCACCTAAAGGAGAAATAAAATTTGACTATAACATAGACAAGAACAATCCTGCAAATGGATGCTGTGAAATTCAAAGAAACTTTTTAATAGGAGCAGAATGACTTCAGAATGCTTTAAAAATATTGTTCATGATCTTCTGTGGCTCTATATGTATACAGTCGTTAATATGGCAGAAATACATACCAAAAATTGTTAGAGTTTTGCATTACTGTTGTAGAGTTACTATAAAGAAATGTGGGAATATATGCACTTTAAATATAGAAACTTAAATACAGGAATAAAGGAATCACAACCTCATTCTTAGTCATGCGTAAATTAGAACACCCATTCCACGCATTTGTACCTAGTACTCTTTATCCTGTTTCCAGTTGACAGCTTGAGCTCTGTGAAAGCTTGAATCTCCATGTGAGCAAACAAGTTAAAGATTCTCACCTTGGCATCTCTTGTTTTATTTGAATCTGGTTTGTATGTACCTTGCAAGTTTTTTTTAATCTTCTGGGAAACTATTTACCAATACTATTTAAAGCAAGTCGCAATCATTCTTTTTTGGTGATAATTGATCATAGAAAAAGCCCTGTTCTTCGTTCTTTCGAATATAGCTTCGTGTTTTGAAGACTAACTTCATCTAAAGGTATCTTGACAAAGCTCAAGATCGGTTAAATCCCAAGGAAATGGTTGAGGGAAAATATCTTGTAGAACAGAAGGATCTGTCCTCCTTAGAGAGTGACAGTCCTTTGCCAATACTTGCCCTCACCCCTCAAAGCTTGAAGGTCATATTACAGAACAGATGAGATTCTGCCTTTTAGAAAATGTTTCTTACCAGACCATGGTTGTCTTGGAAGTAGATAGATGAAGTGAACCAATTTGTTTAATATTTTTACTTGTTATTATCAGTTACTTGTATGATGGTAGCATTGAAACCCTCAGCTGTGAACCGAGAGCTGTTACTGTAGTTACTGCACATGGAACACAACACACAGTCCCCTGTCTTGCAGAGTTTACAGCTTTAATGCAAGATGAGATGAGTCCTATCTCATATCTGGGGTGCAGAGACATAGATGGGGGGAGAGGAAGGGAAAACTGAAAGGAGTCACTGTCCTGTCAGACTTCTCTTAGGTCTGTATGTGCACTTCTAGCTGGCTAATCATAGGTTCCAAGTTGGAGCTGTTGGTGTTAAGGGCTGTATCTGATTTTTCATATCCAGGATTGTCGTCTTGAGGAAATGCACATGTTGAGATACTGATACTTGTTCTAGATTTGATGGCAATATTTAATTTTTTTAATAACTTTTCTCTCAATCTTCTGTCCTCACTGGCCTTTTCCCTTCCACCCCCCCCCCCTTTTTTTTTGATTCTTACAACAGTAGAACTTAGCAGAGGAGGGAGAAGCCAATTTGACTTTCTCATATAATTCAGTATTATAATAAAGTTATCGTATATGTTGGAAGCTCATTGTCAACATTATTCTTTCTTTTTCTTCTCTCTTGTGAAATACTGAAGTATTGCTCATGTATTGAGGCAGTGGTAGGTGAATTCATTTTCTCAGTCTGTATAATGCTCCCTATAACAAAATTAAGTAGTTCCAAGGGAGACAGGACTTATTCTTGCTAGGGTGATACCCCAAATGGAGCAAAATCCATTAGATTTTGTTCATCATAATTTCACTATTCCTTCTTAATTTTATTAAATTTCCCCTCTAGACCTCTGTAGCTAATGAAAACAAGGTGTTTGATGTAATATTATCAAAAACAGATTCAAGAACTTACCAATGCAAACTGGTATTTTCTTTCTGGTGTTTAAGAACTTGAAAATTGCTGAGAACAGATTTCATAAAATTCATTAAGCATGTTGACTTAATGAACTACAGTTGCATTACTTCAGTCACTACTGAGATTCTTAGTGAAGAAACAAGTTACATTTAAAGATGAACTTCTACACTATTGAAATTACAGAATTGTACTTTGTCTTCTGCAGATCTGATACTAATAGACTATAATTAAAAAATATTTTCTTAAACTGCCCTTTGACTCTTGGCTTCTGTAGAAATGCAGTGGTACACAAAGAAGGGGATGGGGGAAGGTGAGTTGGCTGACACATCTGTAAGACAAAAGTATTGCAGCTCTCCTAGAGACAGGCATATACTACAAATCCATATAGACAGACTAACACACTGTACAGCCCTGGCTGCACTAGCATGAGAGGTCTGAGTCTAATACCTAGAAAGATCCTACTGAAAACAACAGAAGTGTTTGTATAGATGTTGCTTATTTTCTGCAGAAGCAGTGACTCTAAGGCTTTCCCTCAGTGATGTATTTCACAGACAGAAAAAAGAATATTCATAACAACAGTTTTTTGGTCTCCAGTTTACCATTTTACTATAAATGTCTCAGAGCATCAGCTTGATGCACTCTAGAGAATTTAGCTATGACAAAGCAGAGTGTGAGCATCTGGTCCAGCTACTTTTACATTTTTAAATATTTCAAATCCTGAACAGACTCAAGACTTGAAGTACCATATTGTTCAGGAATGCACAACTGATAATAGCAGCTTGTAACTTTTGGCAGCCTTGAGGAAAAAGGGACATGATGTTAGGCTTTCATGGGTTTTTATTTTATTTTTTTTAATTTGTCTCTCCTGGTAGCACTTGCTTTTTTTAAATTAATTTCTAATTGAATAATACTTGACAATGAATGTTGAGAGTGAGTATATATCAAATTTGGAAAGCCACTTTGCATAACTGACTTTAATCAAGTTTTCCAAAAATCAATTTACCTTGCTGTCTGTTTTAAAAGCCTTTTGCTGAACTGCTGCTGGGGGCTTAGCTCAGGTACGTTCAGTGGAGTTCTCGGGGGTGTTTGGTTATGCCCAACTCTTCCTATCAGTTCAGGTAAGGAAGATAATGGATTTCAGAAGGGGGAAGGGAGGAAGGGCAGGTTCATCATATGGAAATGAAAATGGGGAGAGGAAGAGATGGGAGTGTAAAATTCTGCTCAATTCATCTGTAGACCTAGATGCAGATGTACAAGTGCTTTGAAAGAGCTGTGATCTAACAGCACCTGTAGATGTGATGCTCCATCTGCACGCTAATCCACTTCTGGGAACTGTGCAACATGCTGGGCTGGCCTGTGCCATTATGCAAATAAGGCATATGTGATAATTAGTTAATATGCCAGTTAACAAGGGGCTGCCATTTAGAGGGGAAGAGAAAACACTTAGATTTGGGAGGAAAATAAAAATAGAAAAAGACAAAGATGGAGCTCTATAGAACTATATGATACCAGGTGACAGGATGCTCTGCCTTTGCCCGAGAGGCATGTTTGTCAAAGGCACGGTGCAGAATTCCTCTGTAAAGTGTGGTGGAGATTGTCCTGGGCAAAGGAGGGTCTGGTTGAGCATGGGAGCGGCAGTAGGGTCCCTGATAGTCATTCGGGTATGGATGTAGTCTGAGGGTGCTTAAACAACACTGGAGCAGACTTCTGGTCAGAAACAAAATGTTGGCAGTGGATGTAAATTTTTGGAGCAGAAGCATGTTTCTTTGGAGCCTGTATAATTTGGGTGCATAGAATTGTCACTTTTTCCCCAGATTAGTCAGATTAATCTTTTTGGATAAATGGAGTAACTACACTTTTTGTCTTTTTGTTTTAATATTGTCAAATGAAACAAAATAGAAAAATCTCTGAAGGTGCTGTCCTTCAGGGAGACTGACCTTGTTTTTGCTCACATGGTGGCCTGTTTCCTCAAAGGCTACAGAAAATAGCCATCTTACTGATAATGCACAGCAGGCTTTTGGGTTGTAGAAAAATTATGCATAATTGATGCACTCTATTTTTTGATGGTTAGTCTGGACAAAAATATGGTTAGTATCCAAATAAAATGATTTATTTTTCCCCCTGTTTAGCCAAAGACTCTGTGGAACAGGATAAGAGTTACCCTGTTACAGCACTGTTTTGGGAGTAGCCCCCTCATTCTGATGAGTGGTCTTAACTGAAGATGTGACAATGGAGAATGCAACCTGCTTTTTATATGGTAGATTACTGCTGATGGTTGATGATTCTCTCTCTCATAGATTTAAAATAGTGATTAAAAAGTGTGCAGGCTTCTAGCATATCTTCATTACTTTCTGAAATCCTTAACACTTGATCTTAATTACATCATCAGGTTTTATCTTGCTGCCTTATGGATGTTACTTTAGACTTTCTGATGGGGTAGTGAGGTGTTTTAAGGTACCTATTTGCACCTCTAGTAAGAAAAAGTTTTATCACTACTTTAAAGAATACCTGACATAAGGAGTCCATCAAAAAATGTCTAATCCTGCTTTTATCAGCAGGCATGTAATGATGTGTTCAGTTGGCCTTACAGACTGTTGTGCTATTAGTAGACCTTTAATTGAGCTGTTAGTAGTCACATAAAAAATATTAAGCTTAATTTCTTTTTTTCTCTTGACATCTTCTTGCACTTTTGTCTTAGCATTTGATTTTATTGTTTGATATTTTACTGTGAAAGCTGTTTGAGTACTGAATGGGCAACACAGTTATGTGACAAATGGGTGGCAATTTTGATTGCATTAGTCATGCCTAAGTTTTCAAAATCCTATGTTTAGAGTCCAAAATATCCCAGTTCTGTTTAGCAAGCAGAGTATGGTCCATTACTATAAAGCCAAAGTTGTGCATGTCTGTCAGTATGAATATTTTGGCTGATGTATTTAACCAAGTCAAGTTGCTATGTGATGTTAACATAAAATGATGTTTTTGAAAGATCTTGACACCAAATACATTGTTCAGATTCCCTGCATGTAGATACACTCCCTAAATTGGTGCATTGTTGCTTTTTCTGCATATGCGGACAGAATATCTAATTTTATCCTCATTAGTGTTTGCCAGAATTAATAACATTGTGTGTGCTGAACAGAGCAAAAAGGAAAGCAAAATTAAAGTCAGTAAATATGAGGACAGTGCAGTCAGCCTCTCTGAAAGTGAGACTGTAATGTCTGTCTGTAACCTAAATCCCTAAGTATTTTGATCCTACAGCTTCTCAGAATCACAGAGTGGTTGAAGTTGGAAGGGGCCTCTGGAGATCATCTAGTCCAAACCCCCTGCTCAAGCCTCATCACCTAGATCACATGCCCAGGACCCTGCCCAGACAGCTTTTGAATATCTCTGAGAACGGAGACTCCACGATCTTTCTCGGCAGCCTGTGCCAGTGCTCAGTCACCCTCACAATAGAAAAGATATTTTTCTTAGACTCAGACGGAAGTGCCTCTGTTTCAGTTTGGGTCTACTGTCCCCGGGGAGCCCAGAACTGGAGACTATTCCTGGTATGGCCTCACCAGGGCTGAGCAGAGGGGGGAGAATTGCTTCCCTTGACCTGCTGCCAATGCTCTTCCTAATATAAAACAGCTCAGGAGGCTATTGGCCACCTTTGCCACAAGAGCACATTACTGGCTCTTGATCACCCTGTTGTCCATGAGGACCTCTAGGGCTTTTTCTGCAAAGCTGTCCTGCAGGTCTTTGTCCTCCAACCTGTACTGGTGCATGGGGTTGTTCCTCCCCTGGTGCAGGACTCTGCATTTTCCTTTGTTGAATTTCATGAGGTTCCTCTCTGCCCATCTCTCCAGCCTGCTGAGGTCCCCCTGCATGGCAGCGCAGCCATCTGATGCATCAGCCACTCCTCTCAGTTTTGTGTCGTCAGCAAACTTGCTTAGGGGTGCACTCTGTTCTATCATCCAGGTCATTACTGAAGGTGTTAAATAGAATTGCACCCACTATTGACTCCTGCGTACACTGCTAGCTACAGGCCTCCAGCTAGACT